>NW_027671826.1:0-116000 GCF_964165515.1 Mesoplodon bidens
TTTGGCAGAGGATGAAAGGGAAGAGGGAGAACTAATGAGAGAATAGCTGTTAGCCATTTGGACGGGCACATGTCACTCAAATTTCCCGGCAGGAAGAAGAATTAACCAAAGTCTCAGCCACACACCAGGAACAGTATCGGTCCTGAACCAAAATTTTGGACTTGTGTTCAGCTCACGAAAAACAAGTTGAAAAATGGAGCTCAGGGGCACACCAATTCACAAACTGTCAGAGTAATAATGGACAACTATCATACAAAAATCTATTGAGGGAAGGCAACGATGCAGACCTGAAAGCGAGGCAGAATAACAGGAAACAGATTTCAAGAGGTACGCTGGAATAACCTTTGAAGCACAGGAAGAGGGGCCCAACATCGACAATGATGCACTTGGCAAATAGGGCGTATGTTTTTTCTCCTGAATATATTCAGGAGAAAACACATACGCACTTTTTGGCCAAGCAAGCAAGCAGGCAATTGAAATCTGCACTACAAAGAAGTATCTCTTCCCACTGTTCAAAAGGGACATCCAAAAAATGTTTAAAAAGCAGAATGGCAAGACAGGCCCTGGAGAACAGGAAGCCTTGTTATGCTGATGGGTGGGATGTATATTGCCAACTGCGTCTCTGGTGGAGTGCATTGTGTTCCCTAAAAGAAATAAACAACAGAGCTACAGAGCAAAGGGCACTTGCAGCCTGGGGAATATACCTTGGGAAAACTGAAAATCAATAAGACAGAGCCACCCCCAAATTTATGGCTGCACTGCTTACAAGAACCTCAACTTTGGTACACCTTAAATATCCCAGGAAATAAAAAAATGGTTCAAAGAATTGTGTTACTTATGAACGATGGAATATCCCTCAGCCATGAACTGAATGTCATAAGACCAGTAGCAGCAAAATGAGTGGATCCAGGTACGATGATTCTAAGTGAAATAAGTCACACAGGAAAAGAAACTTATCATAAGATAGCACTTATGGAGAACATGTAAACATGGCTACACATGAACTGAGTTAGGAAAAAGAACAGAGACTCACATTTAGAAAACACTCTTATGCCTGCTTAAGGGAGAAGGAGAGGTGGTGTGACACATAAAACCAGAGTTTGATATAAGAACAGGTACCATTCCAAAAACCAACTATGTAATAGACAAGACCTACACCTTCCTCAGTGAAAGGGATTCAAAAAACCCATATTTCCCGCAGAGGAATATATCTGACTAGTAAGAATCTTAAAACCTATGTACAGATATGTCTCTGTAAGGGAATCAAGTGTTTCTAGACTGGCATAAACATGGCAGCGAGAATCAGCTTATACCCAGTATTAAAAGGTATTTCAAAAACAAAAGAAAAGGGCCTCCCTGGTGGCGCAGTGGTTGAGAGTCCGCCTGCCGATGCAGGGGATACGGGTTTGTGCCCCGGTCTGGGAGGATCCCATGTGCGGCGGAGCAGCTGGGCCCGTGAGCCATGGCCACTTGGCCTGCGCATCCGGAGCCTGTGCTCCACAACGGGAGAGGCCACAAAAGTGAGAGGCCCGCATACCGCAAAAAGAAAAAAAATAAAACAGGGAACTTCTTTACAATTCCTTCAGAGTCTCTGATGAAACCTGGAATGACCCTATCTACAATGACAGCTGGATATGGCATATGGATGGACTCTTGTGACTGAGAGGATTGGTGAGATAGGGTGAGCAAATGAATTCCCTTAAAATCAATTATGCATGGCAACCATTCCATGGGTCCCAACTCTCCAGGTTGAAGGGAATATTACTACAGCTATAAAATGTACGGGTAACCAAGAGAATGGACACACTGTGAATACGAAAGGTTTCTAAAACTCAACGAATACTCCCTCTCCTGGTTGCTCCGGTTTGACTTTCCACCTGCTTTACTATCCATCTCCCAACTTGGAGAGACAGCCCCTTTAACCTCCTGGTTCGCTCAAGATGCAAACTTGGCAGAGGATGAAATGAAAGATG
Organism: Mesoplodon bidens; assembly: GCF_964165515.1. Classification (NCBI taxonomy): domain Eukaryota; kingdom Metazoa; phylum Chordata; class Mammalia; order Artiodactyla; family Ziphiidae; genus Mesoplodon; species Mesoplodon bidens. The sequence continues at coordinate 1,974 of NW_027671826.1, forward strand.
GAGAACCAATGAGAGAGTAGCTGTTACGCATTTGGCTGGGCATATGTCACTCTAATTTCCAGGCAGGAAGAAGAATTAACCACAGACTAAGACAGGCACCTGGAACAAGTATAGGTCCTGAACCAAAATTTTGCACTTGCGATCACCTCACAAAAAAATGAGTTGAAAAATGTAGCTCAGGGTTTCAGCAATTCACAAACTGGCAGAGTAATAAAGGACAACTATTGTCCAAATATCTGTTGAGGGAAGGCAACCAGGCGGACTTGAAAGCGAGGCAGAATAGCAGAAAACAGATTTCAAAACGTATGTTGGAATCACCTTTAAAGCACAGGAAGAGGGGCACAACTTCAACATTGATGAACTTTTCCAAAAAAGGTGTATGCGTTTTCTCCTGAATATATTCAGGAGAAAACGCATACGCCCTTTTAGGCCAAGCAAGCAAGCGGGCAATGTAAATCTGCACTACAAAGTAGTATCATTTCCCACCGGTCAAAAGGGATGTGCACAAAATGTGTAAAAAGCCGAATGGCAAGACAGGCCCTGGAGAACAGGGAGCTTTGTTATGCTGATCGGCGGGATGTAAATTGCCAACTGCCTCTCTGGAGTAGTGCATTGTGTTCCCTAAAACAAGTAAACAACAGAGCTACAGAGCCAAGGGCACTTCCAGTCTAGGGAATATACCTTGGGAAAACTGAATATCAGTAGACAGAGCCACCCCGTAATTTAGGGCTGCACTGCTTCCAAGAATCTAAACTTGGGTACACCTTAAATATCCCAGGAAATATAAAAATGGTTCAAAAAACTGTGGTACTTACGTATGATGGAATATCCCTCAGCCATGAAATCAATGTCATAAGACCAGAAGCAGCAAATTGAGTGGATTCAGGCACGATGATTCTAAGTGAAATCAGTCACATAGCAAAAGAAACTTATCATAAGATATCACTTATGAAGATCCTGTAAATATGGCTACACATGAACTGAGTTAGGAAAGAGAACAGAGTCTCACATTTAGAAAACACTCTTATGCCTGCTTAATGTGGAAGGAGGTGTGGGGTGACGCATAAAAACACAGTTTGATATAAGCACATGTACTATTCCAGAAACCAACTATAGAATAGACAAGACCTACAACTTCCTCAGTGAAAGGGACTCAAACCCAATATTTCCCGCAGAGGAATATATCTGACTAGTAAGAATCTTAAAAGATCTGGGTACCCACTGGTTGCCAATTTGGCAGAGGATGAAAGGGAAGAGGGAGAACCAATGAGAGAGTAGCTGTTAGGCATTTGGATGGGCACATGTCACTCTAGTTTCCCGGCAGGAATAAGAATTAACCACAGTCTCAGCCACCCACCATGAACGAGTATAGGTCCTGAACAAAAATTTTGGACTTGCGTTCATCCCAGAAAAAAACGAGTTGAAAAATAGAGCTCAGGGACTCAGCAATTCACACACTGTCAGAGTAATAAAGGACAACTATCTTCCAAAAATCTGTTGAGGGAAGGCATCGAGGCAGACTTGAAAGCGAGGCAGAATAGCAGGAAACAGGTTTCAACAGGTATGTTGCAATCGCCTTTAAAGCACAGGAGGAGGGGCACAACTTCAACATTGATGCACTTTTCCAAAAACAGCGTATGTGTTTTCTCCTGAATTTATTCAGGAGAAAACGCATACGCCCATTTTGGCCAAGCAAGCAAGAGGGCAATGCAAATCTGCACTACAAAGAAGTATCACTTCCCACCGGTCAAATGGACATCCACAAAATGTGTAAAAAGCAGAATGGCAAGAGAGGCCTTGGAGAACAGGGATCTTTGTTATGCTGATGGGCCGGATGTGTATTTCAAACTACCTCTCTGGAGGAGTGCACTGTGTTCCCTAAAAGAAGGAAACAACAGAGCTTCAGAGCCAAAGGAACTTCCAGTCTAGGGAATATACCTTGGGAAAACTGAAAATTAATAAGACTGAGTCACCCGCAAATTTAGGGCTGTACTGCTTACAAGAACCTCAACTTGGGTACACCTTAATTATCCAAGGAAATATAAAAATGGTTCAAAAAATTGTGGTACTTACATACGATGGAATATCCCTCAGCCATGAAATCAATGTCATAAGACCAGTAGCAGCAAAATGAGTGGATTCAGGTACGATGATTCTAAGGGAAATAAGTCACACAGAAAAATAAACTTATCATAAGATATCACTTATGAAGATCCTGTAAACATGGCTACACATGAACTGAGTTAGGAAAGAGAACAGAGTCTCACATTTAGAAAACAATCTTATGCCTCCTTAAGGGGGAAGGAGAGTTGGGGTGATGCATAAAACCAGAGTTTCATATAAGCACAGGTACCGTTCCAAAAACCAACTATGGAATCGACAAGACCTACACCTTCCTCACTGAAAGGGACTCAAAACCCCATATTTCCCGCAGAGGAATATATCTGACTAGTAACAGTCTGAAAACCTATGTATTGACATGTCTCTGTAAGGGAATCAAGTGTTTCTACACTGGCATAAACATGGCAGCGAGAATCAGCTCAAACCCACTATAAAAAGGAATTTCCAAAAGAAAACAATAAAGCAGGGAAATTGTTTACAATTCATTCAGGGTCTCTGATGAAACCTGGAATGACCGTATCTAAAATGAAAGCTGGATGTGGCATAAGGCTGGACTCTTGGGACTGAGAGGATTGGTGAGATAGGGTGAGCAAATGCAGACCCTTTAAAGCAATAATGCATGGCACCCATTCCATGGGTCCCAACTCTCCAGGTTGAATGGAATATTACTACAGCTATAACATGTATGGGAAACCTAGAGAATGGAAACACTGTAATGTGAAAGGTTTCTAAAACTCAAGGAATACTCCGTCTCCTGGTTCCTCTGGTTTGACTTTCCAAGTGCTTTACTATCAATCTCCCAACTTGGAGAGACAGCCCCTTTAACCTCCTGGTTCGTACAAGTTGCCAATTTGGCAGAGGAAAAAAGGGAAGAGGGAGAACCAATGAGAGAGTAGCTGTTAGGCATTTGGACGGGCACATGTCACTCTAATTTCCAGGCAGGAAGAAAAATTAACCACAGTCTCAGCCTCTCACCGGGACCCAGTATAAGTCCTGCACCAAAATTTTGGGCTTGCGTTCATCTCACAATATAACGATTTGAAAAATGGAGCTCAGGGGCTCAGCAATTCACAGACTGGCAGAGAAATAAAGGACAACTATCGTTCAAAAATCTGTTGAGGGACGGCAACGAGGCAGACTTGAAAGCGAGGCATAATAGCAGGAAACAGATTTCAAGAGGTATGTTGGAATCGCCTGTAAAGCACAGATAGAGGGGCAAAACTTCCACATTGATGAACTTTTCCAAAAAGAGCCTATGTGTCTTCTCCTGAATATATTCAGGAGAAAACGCATACGCCCATTTTGGCCAAGCAAGCAAGAGGGCAATGCAAATCTGCACTACAAAGAAGTATCACTTCCCACCGGTCAAAAGGGACATGCACAATATGTGTAAAAAGCAGAATGGCAAGAGAGGCCTTGGAGAACTGGGAGCCATGTTATGCTGATGGGCGGGATGTATATTGCCAACTGCCTCTCTGCAGAAGTACACTGTGTTCCCTAAAAGAAGTAAACAACAGAGCTACAGAGCCAAAGGAACTTCCAGTCTAGGGAATATACCTTGGGAAAACTGAAAATTAATAAGTCTGCGTCACCCCAAAATTTAGGGCTGCACTGCTTCCAAGAACGTCAACTTGGGTACACCTTAAATATCCCAGGAAATATAAAAATGGTTTAAAAAATTGTGGTACTTACGTACGATGGAATATCCCTCAGCCATGAACTCAATGTCATAAGACCAGTAGCAGCAAAATGAGTGGATTCAGGTATGATGATTCTAAGTGAAATAAGTCACACAGAAAAAGAAACTTATCATAAGATAGCACTTATGGAGATCCTGTAAACATGGCTACACTTGAACTGGGTTAGGAAAGAGAACAGAGTCTCACATTTAGAAAACACTCTTATGCCTGCTAAAGGGGGAAGGAGAGGTGGGGTGATGCATAAAACCAGAGTTTGATATAAGCACAGGTACCGTTCCAAAAACCAACTATGGAATAGACAAGATCTACACCTTCCTCAGTGAAAGGGACTCAAAACCCCATATTTCCCACAGAGGAATATATCTGACTAGTAAGGATCTTAAAACCTCTGTATTGATATGTCTCCGTAAGGGAATCAAGTGTGTCCAGACTGGCATAAACATGGCAGCGAGAATCAGCTGAAACCCACTATAGAAAGGAATTTCAAAAACAAAACAAAAAAACAGGGAAATTCTTTACAATTCCTACAGGGTCTCTGATGAAACCTGGAATGACCCTGTCTACAACAACAGCTGGATGTGGAAAAATGCTGGACACTTGGGACTGAGAGGATTGGTGAGATTGGGTGAATAAATGCAGACGCTTTAAAGCAATAATGCATGGCACTCATTCCATGGGTCCCAACTGTCCATGTTGAAGGGAATATAACTACAGCTATAACATGTATGGGAAACCTAGAGAATGGACACACTGTGAATACGAAAGTTTTCTAAAACTCAAGTAATAGTCCCTCTCCTGGTGCTCCGTTTTGTCTTTCCAACTGCTTTACTATCAATCTGCCAACTTGGAGAGACAGGCCCTTTAAACTCTTTGTTCGCACAGGTTGCCAATTTGGCAGACTATGAAAGGGAAGAGCGAGAACCAATGAGACAGTTGCTGTTAGGCATTTGGACGGGAATATGTCACTCTAATTGCCTGGCAGTAAGCAGAATTAACCAAAGTCTCAGCCTCCTGCCGGGAGCCAGTAGAGGTCCCGAAGCAAAATCTTGGACTTGCGGTCAGCTCACAAAAAAGAGTTGACAAATGGAGCTCAGGGGCACTGCTATTCACAAACTGGCCGAGTAATAAAGGACAATTATCATCCAAAAATCTGTTGACGGAAGGCATCGAGGCAGACTTGAAAGAGAGGCAGAATAGCACGAAACAGATTTCAAGAGGTACGTTGGAATCACCTTTAAAGCACAGGAAGAGGGGCACAACGTTGACAATGATGCACTTGGCCAAAAAGGGCGTATGCGTTTTCTCCTGAATATATTCAGGAGAAAACGCATACGCCCTTTTTGGCCAACCAAGCAAGCGGACAATGCAAATCTGCACTACACAGAAGTATCAATTCCCTCCGATCAAAAGGGGCATCCGCAAAATGTGTAAAAACCAGAAAGGCAAGACAGGCCCTGGAGAAAAGGGAGCATTGTTATGCTGATGGGCGGGATGTAAATTGCCAACTGCCTCTCAGGACGATTGCATTGTGTTCCCTAAAACAAGTAAACAACAGAGCTACAGAGCCCATGGCACTTCCAATCTAGGGAATATACCTTGGGAAAACTGAAAATCAATAAGACAGAGCCACCCCCAAATTTCGGGCTGCACTGCTTACAAGAACCTCAACTTGGGTACACATTAAATATCCCAGGAAAGACAAAAATGGTTCAAGAAATTGTGGTACTTACGTACGATGGAATATCCCTCAGCCATGAAATCAATGTCATAAGACCAGTAGCAGCTAAGTGAGTGCATTCAGGTACGATGATTCTAAGTGAAATAAGTCACACAGAAAAAGAAACTTATCATAATATATCACTTATGAAGGTCCTGTAACTATGGCTTCACATGAACTGAGTTAGGAAAGATAACAGAGTAATCAATCTTATCATAAGTGATCACTCATAGTGGGAATGTACACTTGGCTACGAATGAACATAATTACAAACACAACAGAGTCACACATTTAGCAAACAATATTCTGCCTGCTTAAGGGGAAAGGTGAGGTGGGGTGATGCATAAAACCACAGTTTAAAATTAGCACAGATAAGGGGCCTCCCTGGTGGCGCAGTGGTTGAGAGTCCGCCTGCCGATGCAGGGGATACGGGTTCGTGCCCCGGTCTGGGAGGATCCCATATGCCGCGGAGCGGCTGGGCCCGTGAGCCATGGCCGCTGGGCCTGCGCATCCGGATCCTGTGCTCCGCAACGGGAGAGGCCACAACAGTGAGAGGCCCGCATACCGCAAAGAAAAAAAAAATAAAAATAAAAATAAAAATAAAAATAAAATTAGCACAGATACCGTTACATAAACCAAGTATGTAATAGACATCACCTACTCCCGACACAATGCACTGGACTCAACACCCCCGAGTCATTGCAGAGGAATATATCTGACTCCAAGAATTTTAAAACATATGTATTCTCATGTCTCCATAAAGGAAACATGTGTGTGTATAACAGCATGAACACAGCATTGAAATTCACCTAACACTCTTATAAAAATAAATTTCAAAAGCAAAGTGCAAAAACAGCGAAACAGAGAGAAAGTCTTAAGAATTACGTTCAGGGCCTGTGATGCAACCTGGATTGTCCACCTTTACACCAACAGCCGGATGAGACATAAGACTGGACACTTGGTGCTGACAAGATTGCTGAGGTTGTGTGAGCAAAATAACACCACTTAGAACAATACTGTGTGCTACCCATTATAGTGGTCCCAACTCTCCAGGTTTAAGGGAATCTTCCTACATTTAAAGCATGCATGGGAAACCCAGTGGATGGTACACTGTGTAATTGGGAAAGTTTTCTAAAAGGTACCTCATTTTTCCTTTTGTCGTTCTCGGCTTCACCATTCCATCTGCATTACTAAAAATCTCCCCACTTGGAGTATCAGCGCCTTTACCCTCCTGTTATGCACAATTTGCAAATTGTGCAGAGGATGAACAGGATGAGGAGAAACAAATGAGAGATTAACTGTAGGTGTTTGCATTGGCACATGTCACTCTAGTTTCCCATCAGGAAGTAGAATTAACCAAAGGATCAGCCTGAAGCCCCGGAACCAGACTAGGGCCTACAGCCACCCTACAGTATTGCAGCCAGCTCACAAATAGGCGAGTTGAAAAATGGAAATCAGGGGCACAGCAATTCACAAACTTTCAGAGTTATAAAGGACAACTATCATCTAGAAATATACTGACGTCAGGCAGTGAAAAGGATTTGAATGCAAGGCAGAATTGAAGGAAAGAGATTTCAAGAGGTAGATTGGAGTCATCTTTAAAGCACATGAAAAGTGACAGAATTTCGACAATGTTGCCCTTGGCCGAAAAGAGAGTATGTGTATTTTCTTGAATATATTCGGGAAAAAATGCATACGCCCTTTTTGGCCAAGCAAGCCATAAGGCATTGCAAATCCACACTACATAGAAGTGGCCCTTACCTCCAGTCAAAAGGGCCATCCACAAATAGTGTAAAAACCACAAATGCAGGACAGGCCATGGAGAAAAAGGAGCCTGATTACGCCGATGGACAGGATGTAAATTGCCAACAGCCTCTCTGGAGAACAGTATGTTGTTTTCTAAAACAGAGCTACACAGCATAAAACACTTCCACTCATGGGCGTGTATTTTGGGAAAACTAAAAATCCACAACACACAGCCAGCCCAAAGTTTAGGGCTGCTCTGTTTACAAGAACTTCGACTTCAGTACACTTTAAATATCCCAGGAAATGAAAAAAAAAATGGATATAGATGTTGTGGTTCTTATATACAATGGAATGTCACTCAGACATAAAATCAATGTCATAAGGCCAATAGCAGCATAATGAGTGGCTTTAGGTACAATGATGCTAAGTTAAATGAGCCACAAAGAAAAAAGAAACTTTTTGTAATATATCACTTATAGAGGGAATGTAAACATGGCTACCCATGAACTGAATTTCAAAAGTGAACAGAGTTACACATTTAGAAAACACACTTATTCCTCCTTAAGGGAAAAGGTGACGCGGGGTGATGTGTAAAAGAAGAGTTTGAAATTAGCACAGATCTCACTCCATATACCAAATATGTAATAGACAAGACCTACACCTTTCTCAATGAACAGGACACAAAACACCCTATTCAATGAAGAGGAATATATCTGACTGGTAATAATCTTGAAACCTATGTATTTATAAGTCTCCATAATGGAATCAAGTGTATGTAGATTGGCATAAACACAGATCAATGGAACAGGACAGAAAGCCCAGAGATAAACGTACATACCTATGGCTATCTCATCTATGACAAAGGAGCTAAGGATATACAATGGAGAAAAGACAGTCTCTTCAGTAATTGGTGCTGGGAAAACTGGACCCCTACACATAAAAGAATGAAATTAGAACACTCCATAACACCATACACAAAAATAAACTCTAAATGGATTAGAGATCTAAATATAAGACCAGACACTATAAAACACTTAGAGGAAACCATAAGCAGAACACTCTATGACATAAATCACAGCAATATCCTTTTTGACCCACCTCCTAGGGAAATGGAAATAAAAACAGAAATTAACAAATGGGACCTAATGAAACTTAAAAGCTTTTACACAGTACAGGAAAACATAAACAAGATGCAAAAACATCCCACAGAATGGGAGAAAATATTTTCAAATGAAGCAATTGACAAAGGATTAATCTCCAAATTTTACAAGCACCTCATGTAGCTCATTATCACAAAAACAAACAACCCAATCCAAAAACGGGCAGAAGACCTAAATAGACATTTCTCCAAGGAAGATATACAGATTACCAAGAAACCCATGAAAGGATGCTGAACATCACTAATCATTAGAGAAATGCAAATCAAAACTACCGTGAGGTATCACCTCACAGCAGTCAGAGTGGCAATCATCAAAATAATCTACAAAACAATAAATGCTGGAGAGGCCTTTATTGGAGAAAAGGGAACACACTTGCACTGTGGGTGGGACTGTAAATTGATATGGGCACTAGGGAGAACAGTACGGAGGTTCCTTTAAATAACTAACAATAGAAGTACCATACGACACAACAATCCAACTACTGGGCATTTGCCTTGCGAAAACCATAATTCTAAAAGAGTTATGTACAAAAATGTTCATTGCAGCTCTATTTACAGTAGCCAGGACATGGAAGCAACCTAAGTATCCATCGACAGATGAATGGATAAAGAAGATCTGGCACATATATACAATGGAATATTACTCAGCCATAAAAAGAAGCAAAACTGAGTTATTTGTACTGAGGTGGATGGACTTAGAATCTGTCCTACACAGTGAAGTAAGTCAGAAAGGGAAAAACAAATACTGTATGTTAACAGAGATATACGGAACCTAATGAAGAAAAAACAAGATTCTGAAGAACCTAGTGGCAGGACAGGATTAAGGACACAGACATAGAGAAAGGACTTGAGGACACCGGAAGGGGGATGGGTAAGCTGGGCCGAAGTGAGAGAGTGGCATGGACATAAATACATTACCAAATGTAACACCGATAGCTACTGGGAAGCAGCCACATAGAACAGGGAGATCAGCTCGGTGCTTTGTGACCACATAAAGTGGTGGGATATGGGGTGTGTGAGGGAGATGCAAGAGGGAGGGGATCTGGTGATATTTGTATATGTATAGCTGATTCACTTTTTTATACAGCAGAAACGAACACTCCATTGTAAAGCAATTATACTCCAATAAACGTGTAAAAGGAAGAAAGAAGGTAGCACAGGGATAAACCTACACACCTATGGTCAACTAATCTATGACAAAGGAGGCAAGACTATACAATGGAGATAAGACAGTCACTTCAATCATTGGTGCTGGGAAATATGGACAGATACATGTAAAAGAATGAAATTAGAACACTCCCCAACACCATACATAAAAATATATTCAAAATGGATTAGAGACCATAATGTAAGACCGGATAGTATAAAACTCTGAGAGGAAAACTTAAAAAGGATACTCTGACGTAAATCACAGCAAGATCATTTTTTGATCCACCTCCTATAGTAATGAAATAAAAAAGAAAACTAAACAGATGGGATGTAATGAAACGTAAAAGCTTTTGCAAAGCAAAGCAAACTACAAACAAGATGAAAAGACAGCCCTCAGAATAGCAGAAAATATTTGCAAACGAATCAATGGACAAATGATTAATCTCCAATATATATAAACAGCTCATGCAGCTCAATATTAATAAAACAAACAACCCAATACAAAAATGGAAGAAGATCTAAATAGACATTTCTTCCAAGAAGATATAGAGATGGCCAGTACGCATATGAAAATCTGCTCAACATCACTAATTATTAGAGAAATGGAAATGGAAACTACAATGAGGTTTCACGTCACACCTGTTAGAATGGGCATCATCAGAAAATCTACAAACAACAAATGCTGGAGCGGGTGTGAAGAAAAGGAACTTTCTTCCACTATTGTTGGGAATGTAAATTAATACAGTCTCTATGGGGAACAGTGTGGAGGTTCCTTAAAAAAACTAAAAATAGAATTACCATATAATCCAGCAATCCCACTACTGGGTATATACCCAGAGAACACCATAAATCAAAAAGACACATTCACCACAATGTTCATTGCAGCACTATTTACAATAGCCAGGTAATGAAAGCAACCTAAGTGCCCACAGACAGACGAATGGATAAAGATGTGGTACATATATACAATGGAATATTACTCAGCCATATAAATGAATGAAATTGGGTCATTTGTAGAGACCTTGATGGATCTAGAGACTGTCATACAGAGTGAAGTAAGTCAGAAAGAGAAAAACCAATATTGTATATTAATGCATATATGTGGAACCTAGAAAAATGGTACAGATGAACTGGTTTGCAGGGCAGAGATAGAGACACAGATGTGGAGAACAAACTTATGGACACCAAGGGGGGAACGCCATGTGAGGGTGGTGGTGGGATGAATTGGGAGACTGGGATTCACATGTGCACACTTATATGTATAAAATAGATATCCAATAAGAACCTGCTGTATAAAAGTAATAAATAAATTTTAAAAATTAAAAATAAGTAAATAACATTTAATAAAATAAAACAGAAAAATGTTTTTCCCTTCACAGAGACGTCTTTATATTAATGCATTATTTCCATGTTTATATCACCAAATTAAAAAATAAAAAGTGGAATAAATAAAATATATTTTGAACCAAAAAGAAAAAAAGAAAAACAGAACCCACCATTTATACAGAGGAAAATCGTATCAGGGCACTTGCTGCAGTGGTAAAATATTCTTAAGTTGGTCAGAGGTGGGAAATCATCTCCCATGCAGTCAGCAGTGTTCCCCCCCACAAGGAGAATCCTCATTGCAAAGCTGGGGGACTGTGTTGAAGCGTCTGTGAGTAAATGTGAGCTGAGCCCCAGTCCTGCTGCAGCTAAACTCTTCCCACCCTTTCCAGGTAAAACACCTGAATATGTACAAGCACTTGCAAGCCTAGAGGAAGGGCTGTGGAGCCACACCAGCGACAGCACGCAGGCTGACTTGGTGCCTGCAGGACAGCCAGGATGGTCCTGGCCCCAGATGTTCTTCTGGAAGCTTTCCATTTTCCTGCCTGAGATACCCCTCCTGCCACGGCCACCACTGCTTTTTTACTTCCTCACCTCTGCCTGGGGAGAATTTCCAGCGGCAGGTATGGGTGACACATCCTCTTCTTTAGCAGGTGGCAGCCTGGCAACTCCTGCAGAAAGACAAGCAGAGCCCCACTCACACTGGGCCACCCAAAAAGCCACGGCCCCTCACACCCTCCCACAACCCCAGCCCCGACACTGCTGACGGGGCAGAGAATATGGCGTCAGGCACAGCTACAGGGGCTCTTGCTGACTGGAGAGGTGTTTATATTGACCTCAACCCAGGCACACCTTGGGAGGGCTGGAAGGCAGTGTACAGCTGCCCAAATCAGCCAATCCTCTACCCTCAGGGGCTCACAGTTGCAGAAAATGAACCTTGCTAAAAGGGCCAGGCCCAAGGAACAGGTGTGGGCTCTTGAGAGTTAGGATAGACAAGAGGCTGCAGCTGCGGCTTGTTTTATTACAATTTTATCTGGTCCATGAGTGGAAAACAACTTCAAGAAGACCCTATCCTAATGAGAAGAACCCAGGAGTCAGGGAGCGGAGTGATGGTGGGTGCAGACAGAGGCTTGGTGCCTTGGCTGCAGTGGAAGTGTCTGGAAAACCAGGCAGAGAGAGGCTGCACAGTGTGATAGCCAGGGTCACAGACCTGTCAGTGATGCTGTTTGTTAGTTCAAGTCCTGCTCTGAGGTGTTCTCTGTCAGCTGTGAGTGACAGGTGAGCTGGGGGTTCTCTGCAAGGTGGGCTATGTGCCCAGATCCTGTGTGTCCAGCCCTGCTGGGGTACCTGCCCAGGGGAGTTCCGTATCCTGGGAAGGGCCTGACCATGAGAGCCCCATGGGCTGCTGGGTAGCTGCACAGGTGAGCTCCATACCCTGGGAGGGACTTGACCACGAGAGCCCCGTGGGCTGTGTGGTGGGCGGTGCAGCCCAGGTGAGCTCCATATCCTGGGATTGGCCTGACCACGAGAGCCCCATGGGCTGCTGGAGACCTGGGGAAGTATATCAGGACAGTCAGTGAAGCCACCGAGGATATATATCCAGTAGCTCCTATTTCCTACACCCTGCTGGTCATTCTACCATCCACCAGGCCATGGCATTCTGTATTAGACTTCAATGATGCGTTCTTCTGTATTCCATTCATGTCAGAGTCACAAGAATGTTTGGCTTGTGAGTGGCAGGACACAACATGCAACAAAAGCAATAATGCTGGGCCGTCCTGCCCCAATGGTTCAAAAATCCCCACACCATCATTGGGGAAATGTCCTCTAAAGACCTAAAAGTTCTACCTCTGTAAAAGGGAACCCTCCTTCAATATGCAGATGACATTCTGATCACCAGGCTTACTAAAGACGCCTCTGAACTACCTAGCCAATAAAGGATAGAAGGTGTCCAAGAAAAAGGCTCAAATATCCAAGGCTAAGGTGACATGCCTGGGCTTCATTCTCACAGATATTCGGAGAAACGCATCCCAGGATAGGGAAGAAGCCATTTGCAGCTTAACCTCTTCTAAAATTAGAAGACAGCTTAGGGGTTCCTTGGGAGGCCAAGGTTTTCTGCATCTGGATCCTTAACTACAGTCTAATAGCTGGGCCTCTACATGAAACACTGACACGAAAAGATGATGATCCTTTTGAGTAGAATCCAGAAGCAGCCTCTCAAGAATGGAAAGAGCAGTCAATTCAGACCCTTGCCCAGGAACACCCTAATTTAGCTAAACCCTTTGACCTTTACATACACGGTCAAAGGTTAATCGCCCTTGGAGCGTTAGTGCAAAAACTGGGACCACTTGAAATGGAGCAACACAAAATGCCCTTCAGGTATGATAAACTATGGTCACCAAGGGCTTTGCCACCGAATCATCAGGCCAGGATACTGGGGTATCTAAAAAGCTGAAAATCAGCAGCCCACAAGGCCAGCTCGCTCCTAAGGGAAAATGACCCCACGTGGTGATCCTAACCACCCATCATGCCCTGAAGTTGCAGGGGTCTCTCTGTGGACACACTGACCTCGAGTGAGGAGGCCCTCACACTCCAACCTCCAGAGAGACAAAAAGGGGCAATGGGCCCCCAAGTTGACTCGTGTGACCATCACTTGACCTGGAGTTTCTCTCAAAAAACAACAAGACTGTGTCTGAAAGAGCAGACTTCTGCTTGCAGGACTTACTGCACCCAGCGTGGAGCTAATAAGCTTGGACGCAGAAAGGTATATCACACTCTCACCATAGAAATCCCTACAGACAACACGGTGATGGTGGCCAATATGACCGGCTGGACTGCTGGTTACTTCTAAAGGCCGTTGACTCAGTGGACGTCATGGTCCTGGATCACCACTGACACTGGACTGTCTGGGAGTTGTGCGGGCAGGGCTTTGACACATGGTCCTGTTTGTACATTAATTCAGGGACCTAATTAAAGAAAGCACAAATTACAGGTCAGAGCATCTAGGCTGGCAAAAACCATTTTCCTAAGGTCGCCGAACAAATGTGGTGTGGGGTGAAACCTGCCACCTCAGTATATCTGCACATCTCTTTCCTGGACCCTTAAAGGTCATTAGAATCTATAACACTTCCAATGCTGGTGCTCAGGCAGACGAGAAGTGAGGAAGGAGGCCTTGGGACAATCAACCTCACCTGGAGGCTGGTGGGGAGACGTTTTGCCCCTCCCCCCAGGTATCAGGGCTCCCACCATAGCATGAAGCAGTTACAAAAGAGGGGTCTGCACCCTCAACACCCCAAGAATGTGGAACAGAACAAAACGTAGAGGAGGTGTTTGTCTCTGGCAACGTTCATTAAAAATTCCTGGGAGATAAAAAGAGAATCTGGACAATAAAATAAAGTCTAACCTGTTTTTCCTTTGTGCTTTGTCTAATTTCACGTGCTCCTATGGTTCCGCATGCAGAGGTCCCACACCTGGCACTTCAGACCGGATTTCCTAGAACAGAATGCATGTGTCGACACCTCAGCTAGCGGGGTCCCATGCAGACTCCGTGGCATAGAGCCTGAGCTGCAGCCAACCCAGCCCTCGAGAGCTCCATCCCCTCCCTCCCACTGACGCTGCTGGGATCCCTACACAGCAGCCCAGCCCACAGCCCGTGGGGGAGTGCATACTCTCACCTCTCCATTCTGTTTTCAAAATAATGTTTCCTTTGCTTCTGAACCAAACTCAGCCTTGATCTATTGGCTCCAATGACACTGGGCATGTGGACTCCTGTTGGGGTCCACTCCAGAGGATCAGTAACAGAAATTGAGAACATAGTAACTTCAATGAACAGATGTGTGAGCAAAACTGTAGTTAACATAGAGCAGTGTATAATGCTCGGGTAAAATAAAATGTTTCTAAGAATTACATTAGATATTTCCATCACTTTCCTATAAGCAAGTTCAGTGAAGACGTCTGTCTTATTTGTCAGGTCAACATTAGAGAAATGAAGTGATTTATTTCCATGGATGTACATCGAATACTCTTGGCTGAAACTTCAATCATGTTTTGAATGCTTTTCCATTAAAAATGATACATCTCTTTCAGTTCCCCCATTTCTGAGATGTATAAAATCTTATAATTTATTATTACCAAAGGGGAAAGATAGGAGAAGGGATAAATTATCAGTTTGGGATTAACACATACACACTACTATGTATAAAATAGATCATCAACAAGGAACTACTGTATAGCACAGGGAACTACACTGAATATTTTGCAATAACCTATAAGGGGAAATAATCTGAAAAAGAATCGATATTTTTATTGACATCATCTATCAATGACAGATAAAATGTAACCTAAGCAAGGCCGATGGTGAGCACTTCTGACCCTGAAGATTTCAATCATCTAAAGTTTGGGCTCTGCCTATTTCCCAAGGCCCTTAATGGACACACGTGTAGCCGTAGCTTAAAAATTCCCCAGTTTGGGGTTCAGGGAGGCACTGATTTGGAAAAATCCCTGGTGTTCCCCTTACATGCACGGGACCCTTCCTACAGCTAAAACATGCCTGCCACACCTAGAGGATGGTACACCGTTTGATCGGAAAGAGTTTGGAAAAGGCACCTCATCTCCTCATCGCCTGGTGCTCGGGTTCACCCCTCCAGCATCTTTCCTAACAATCTCCTCCCTTGGGGATATCAGCACCGTCAACATCCTCTTGCACACAGTTTGGAATTTGTCCAGAGGAAGAAGTGGAAGGTTGAGAAAAATTTAGAGACAAGTCTTAGTTGTTTGGACAGGCACATGCAACTCTAATTTCCCATTAGGAACAAGAATTAACCAAAGGCTCAGCCTGCCTCCTCAGAACCAGAATAGGGCCTGAAGCAATCAAATGCTTTGGCGGCCAGCTCACAAAAAAAGCGAGTTACAAAATGGAGCTCAGGAGCTGACAATTCAAAGACCTGCAAAGATATAAATGATAACCAACGGCCAAAAATATATTCAGGTAAGGCAACGAAGAGGATCTGAATGAGAGGCAGAATTGCAGGAAACAGATTTCAAAAGGTACGTTGTACTCACATTTAAAACATATGAAAAGCAGCAGAATTTCTAAAATGATGCAGTTGGGCAAAAGGGTGTATGTGTTTTTTTCGTGAAATCTTCAGGAAAATAAAACACATACAGAGTTTTTGGCCAACCAAGCAAGCGGGAAATGCAAATCCGCACAACAAAGAAGTCTCAATATACACTGCTTAGAAAGGCCATCCAAAAAATGTGTACAAACCAGAAATGCAGGAGAGGCCAGGGAGAACAGGGAGCCTAGTCACGCTGATGGGTGGGGTATAAATATCCAAGAGCCACTCTGAAGAAGTGTATGATGTTTCCTAAAACATCTAAAATACAAAGCCCCCGAGCAAAGGGGACTTCAACTCATGGGCATATAACTTGGGAAGACTAATATCGACAAGACACAGGCACCCCAAAGTTTAGGGCTGCTCTGCATACAAGAACCTCACCTTCGGAACACCTAAATTATCCCAGGAAAAAGAGAAATGCATAAAGAAGTTGTGGTAATTTTGTACAACGGAATATCACTCAGACGTGAAATCAATGCCATAAGGCCAGTAGCAGCATAATGAGTGGATTTAGGTATGATGATTCTAAGTGAAATTAGTCACACAGAAAAAAAGAATCTTATCATAAGATATCACTTACAGAGGGAATGTCAACATCACAACACATGAACTGAATTAAGAAAGAGAACAGAGTCTCACATTTAGAAAACACTCTTATGCCTGCTTAAAGGGAAAGGAGAGGTGGGGTGATGCATAAAACCAGAGTTTGATATTAGCACAGGTAACATTCCATAAACCAAATACAGAAGAGACAGGACCTACACCTTCCTCAGTGAACGGGACTCAAAACCCCTATTCCCCGCAGAGGAATATATCTGACTAGTAAGAATCTTAAAACCTATGTATTGATATGTCTCTGTAAGGGAATCAAATATGTCTAGATCGGCATAAACACGTCAGTGAAAATCAACTCAACCCCATTATAAAAATGAATTTCAAAAAAAAAAAAACAGAAAAACAGCGAAATTCTTACACAATTCCTTCAGGGGTTCTGATGAAACCTGGAATGACCCTATCTGCAAAGACAACTGGATGAGACATAAGGCTGGACACTTGGGACTGAGAGGCCTGATAAGATTGGGAGAGAAAATGCAGACCCTTTAAAGTAGTAGTGCATGACACCATTCCATGAGTCCCAAATCTCCATGTAGAAGGGAATATCACTACAGTTATAACATGTATGGGAAACCTAGAGAATGGACACACTGTGATGACGAAAGGTTTCTAAAAGTCTCCTAATTTGTCCTCTCCTTGTGCTCCAGGTTGGCATTCCAACTGCCTTACTGTGAATCTCCCAACTTAGGAGAGTTAGCCCCTATAACCTCCTGGTTCGCACAGTTTGCTAATTGTGCAGAGGATGAAAGGGAAGAGGGAGAACCAATCAGAGAGTAGATATAGGCATTTGGACGGGCACATATCACTCTAAATTCCCGTCAGGAAGAATTAACCAAAGCCTCAGCCATCCATAGGGAACAGTATAGCCACCCCTGGAACCAGTATAGTTCCTGAAGCAAAATTGTGGATTTGCGGTCAGCTCCCAAAAATGGGATTTGAAAATTGGAGCTCAGGGGCACAGCAATTCACAAACCTGCAGAGTTAAAATGGACTGCTCTCTTCCAAAAATCTGTTGAGAGAAGGCAACGAAGCGGACTTTAAAATGAGGCAGAACTGCACAAAACATATTTCATGTGGTAAATTGGAATCACTTTTAAAGCACAGGAAAAGCATCACAACCTCGACAGTGATGCACTTGGCAAAAAACGGCGCATGGCTTTTCTCCTGAATATATTCAGGAGATAACGCATACACCCTTTTTGGCCAATCAAGCAAACGTGCAATGGAAATCCACACTACAAAGAATTGTCACTACCCAGCGGTCAAAAGGAACATCCGAAAATCTGTAAAAATCAGAAAGGCAAGAGAGACATGACAAGGACATGAAGCAATGTGATCCCAAGGGACATGGAGGATTGTGATGACAAGATTATGTAGCATTTTGCTGACAAAGGCATGGAGCATTGTGATAACAATGTTCATGGAACACTGTGATGACAAGCATCACAGAGCATTGTGATTAAAGGTATCATGGAGCAGTGGGATGACAAGGGCATGGAGCATTTTGATGACAAGAGTCCTGGATCATTGTGTTGTCAGGGTTCATGGAGCATTGTGATGAGAGTGGTCATGGAGAATTGTGATGAGAAGGTCATGTAGCATTGGGCTGAAAATGTTCATGGAGTATTGTGATGACAGGTGTCATGGAGCACTGTGATGACAAGGTACTGGAGCATTGTGATGAGAAGACCATGGAGCCTTGTGATGACAAGTCTCATGGAGCATTCTGATGAAAATTAGCATGCAGCATTGTGATTACAGGGGTCGAGGAGCATTGTGATGACAAGGGCATGGAGCATGGGATGAGAAGGCCAGGGAGCGTTCTGATGACATTCATCACGGAACTTTGTGATGACAAGGGCCTAGAGCATTGTGATTACAGGGGGCTTGGAGAACTGTGAGGAAAAGGGCATGGAACTTTGTGATGAAAAAGGCTTGAAGCCTTATCATGACAGGGTTCATGGAGGATACTGACTTCAAGTGTCAGGGAGCATTTTGATGACAAGGGTTTTGAGCACTGTGATGACAAAGTTCATGGAGCATTGTGATGAGAAGACCATGGATAATTGTGATGACGAGCGTCATGGGGCGTTGTGATGATAAGTGTTATGGAACATTTTGATCACAAGGATTTGGAGCATTGTGATGACAGAGGTCATGGAGCATTTTGATTTCATTGTGATGACAATAGCATGAAGCATTATGATGTTGGGCATGGTGCATTGTGATGACAGGGTTCATGGAGCATTGAGATGAAAAGGGGCATGGAGCATTGTGATTACAAGGGTCTTGGAGCATTTTGATGACAAGGGCATGGAGCATCTTGAATGAGAAGGCCATGGAGCATTCTGATGACATGCGTCATGAAGCTTTGTGATGACAAGGGCATGGAGCATTGTGATTACAGGGGTCTTGGAGCATTGTGATGACAAGGGTCATGGAGCCTTGTGATGACAAAGCTTTGGAACATTGTGATGGCAGGGGTCATGGAGCATTGTTATGACAGGGTTAATGGAGCATTGTGATGACAAGGGCATGGAGCATTGGTCTGAAATATTTCATGGATTATTGTGATGAGAGGGGGCAAGGAGCATTTTCATGTCAAGGGAACGGAACACTCTGATACTTGGGTCGTGGAGGATTGTAATGACAAGCCCATGGAGCATTGTGAGAAGAATGGCATCGAGCATAGTGATGAAAAGCATCATGGAGCCTGTAATGACAAGGGCATGTAACAATGTGATGAGAGGGTTCATGGAACATTATGATGACAATGGCATGGGGCATTGTGATGCAAAGTGTCATGGAGCTTTTTGATGACAAATGTCAGGGAGCATTATGATGACAAGGCTGTGGTGCATTCTGTTGTGAAGCGAAGGTAGCATTGTGATGACAGTGTCATGGAGAAATTTGATGAAAAATGTCATAGAACATTTCGATGACAGGGGTTATGAATATTGTAATATCAGGGGTCATGGAACATTTTCATGACAGGGTTTATGGAACACTGTGATGAAAGGGGAGTGGGTGTATTTTGATGACTAGTGAGGGAACATTTTGATATCAGTGGTGAGAGAGCATTTTGATAAGAAGTGCATGGAGCATTGTGATGACAAGGTTTATGGAGCATTGTGATGACAATGTTGTGGAGCATTGTGATGTCAAGCGCATGGCACATTGTGATGGCATGGGTCAGGGAGCACTGCGCTGACAAGCGCATGGAACACTGTGATGACAAGGGTCAAGGCGCATTGAGTTGACAAAGGGACGGAGAATTGTGATGACAAGTGTCATGGAACATTGTGATGAAAAGTTCATGGAGAATTGTGGTGACAAAGTTCACAGAACCTTGTGATGATGAGGGCTTGGACCATTGTGATGACACAGCTCATGAAGCCTTGTGATGACTGGAGTCAAGGAGCATTGTGATGACTGGGGTCATGGAGCATTGTGAAGACAAGCGCATGGAGCATGGTGATGACAGTGGCATAGAGCATTGGTCTGACAAGTTTCATGGATAATTGTGTTGACAGTTGGCATGGCACACTGTGATAACAAGGGCATAGAGAATTGTGATGACAAGGTCATGGAGTATTGCGAAGATGTGTCAGGGAGCATTGTGATAACATATTTTATGGTCCATTGTGCTGACAAGCACATGGAGCATTGTGATGACAACGGTCATGGAGCATTGTGCTGAGAAAGGCATAGAGTATTGTGATGGCAAGGGTCAAAGAGCATTGTGATGAAAATTTCATGGAGCATTGATATTAAAAAGGTCACAGAGACTGTTCATGATGAGGGCATGGAACATTGTGATGACAAAGGTCATGAAGCATTGTGATGAGTGGACTCACGGAGCATTGTTATGACATCGGTCATGGAGCATTGTGATGACAAGGGCATGGAACATTGGTCGAATAAGTTTCATGGATTATTGAAATGACAGTTGGAATGGCGCATTGTGATGACAAGGGCATGGAGAATTGTGAAGACCAGGTCATGCAGTATTGTGAAAACAGGTGTCAGGGATCATTGTGATGACATATATAATGGCCCATTATGATGACAATGGCAGGGAGCATTGTGATGCCCAGTGTCATGGAGGATTCTGATGACAAAGGTAATGGAGCATTGTGATGACAATGGCTTGGAGCATTGTGATGACAATGGACAGGGAGCATTGTGCTGGCAAGTGCATGGAGAATTGTGATGACACGGGTCATGGAGCATTTGAATGACAAGAATGAGGAGTATTTTGATGACAATGGCATGGATTATTGTGTTGAAAATGGCATGGGGCATTGTGATGAAAATGGCATGGAGCCTTTTCGTGACAGGTTTCAAGGAGCATTCTGACGACAAGAGTGCGGGAGCATTGTGATGACAAGTGTATTGAGAATTGTGATGACAAAGGTCATGGAACATTGTGATGAAAAGGGCATGGAGTATAGTAATGACAGACATCATGGAGCGTTGTGATGACAAGTGTTATGGAACATTGTGATCACAAGGGTTCGGAGCATTGCGATGACAGAGGTCATGGATCATTTGGATTTCAAAGAGCATGGAGCTTTGTGACGACAAAGGCATGAAGCAATGTGATCCCAAGGTTCATGGAGGATTGTGATGACAATGGTAATGGAGTATTGTGATGAGAAGCTCATAGAGCATTGTACCGACAAGGTCATGTAGCATTTTGCTGACAAAGACTTGGAGCATTGTGATGACAGGTGTCACAGAGCACTGTCATGACAAGTGTCACAGAGCATTGTGAATACAGAGGTTATGGAGCACTGGGATGACTAGGGCATGGATCATTTTGATGACAATGTTCATGGACTTTGGGCTGAATATATTCATGGAGTATTGTGATGACAGGGGTCATGGAGCATTGTGATGACTAGGTAATGGGGCACTGTGATGACAAGAGTCCCGGATCATTGTGTTGTCATGTGTCATGGAGCATTGTGATGATACTGGTCATGGAGCATTGCGATGAGAAAGTCATGGAGCATTGGGCTGAAAATGTTCATGGAGTACTGTGATGACAGGGGTCATGGAGCATTGTGATGACAAGGGCATGGAGCTTTGAGATGACGGGGCATGGATAATTGTGATGACAAGGGTCATGGAGCATTCTAATGACATGTTTGCGGAGTATTGTGCTGACAAATTATGTAACACTGTGATGAGAAGTGTCATGGAACAGAGTGATGCCAAGAACTTGGAGAATTGTGATGACTAGGGAATGGAGCATTGTGATGGCAAGACCGTGGAGCATTGTGATGAGAAGACCATGGATAATTGTGATGAAGAGAGTCATGGAGCACTGTAATGACAAGGGCTATGGAGCATTTTGATGTCAGGCGACATGGAGCATTTTGATGACAAGGGTCATGGAGCAATGTTATCCCAAGTTTCATGGAGGATTGTGATGACAATGGTAATAGAGTATTGTGATGACAAGCGAATAGAACATTGTAATGACAAGGTCATGTAATATTTTTTTGAAAAAGGCATGGAGCATCGTGATGACAAGTGTCATGGAGCACTGTGATACAAGCATCACGGAGCATTGTGAATACTGAGGTCATGGAGTATTGGGATGACACGGGCATGGATCATTATGATGTTAAGTGTCATGCAGCATTGGGCTGAAAATGTTCATGGAGTATTGTGATGACAGGGGTCATGAAGCATTGTGATGACAGGGTTCATGGAGCACTGAGATGAAAATGGCAATGGAGAATTGTGATTACAGGGGTCTGGGAGCATTGCGATAACAAGGGCAAGGAGCATTGTGATGAGAAGGCCATGGAACATTCTGATGACATGTGTCATGGAGTGTGTGAGGATAAGGTCATGGAGCATTGTGATTACAGGGGTCTTGGAGCATTGTGATTACAAGTGTCATGGAGCCTTGTGATGACAAGGCCGTGGAACATTGTGATGGCTGGGGTCATTGAGCTTTGTTATGACAGGTGTAATGGAGCATTGTGATGAGAAGGGCATGGAGCATTGTGATTACAAGGGTCTTGGAGCATTGTGATGACAAGGGCATGGAGCATTGTGAGGAAAAGTCCATGGAGCATTCTGATGACATGCATCTTGGAGCTTTGTGATGAAAAGGGCATGGATCATTTTGATTACATGGGTCTTGGAGCATTGTGATGAAAAGGGCATGGATCATTGTGATGAAAAAGGCATGGAGCCTTGTCATAACAGGGTTCAAGGAGCATACAGACAACAAGCGTCAAGGAGCATTTTGATGACAAGTGTATAGAGCATTGTGATGACAATGGTCATGGAGCATTGTGATGAGAAGACCATGGATAATTGTGATGAAGAGCGTCATGGAGCACTGTAATGACAAGTGCTATGGAGCATTGTGATGTCAGGGGACATGTAGCATTTTGATGAAAAGTGTCATGGAGAATTTTGATGACATTGCTAATGGAACATTGTGATGTCATAGGTCATCGAACATTGTGATGATAAGTTAATGTAGCATTGTGATAACAGGAGTCATGGAACATTGTGATGACAGGGGTGGGGAACTATTGTGATGAATAGTGATATAACAGTGTGATATAAGTGGTGAGAGAGCATATTGATGAGAAGTTCATGGAGCATTGTGATGTCAAGGTTAATGGAGCATTGTGATGACAAGATTGTGGAGCACTGTGATGACAAGCGCATGGTGCATTGTGATGACGTGTCATGGAGCATTGTGCTGACAAGCGCATGGAGCTTTGTGATGACAACGGTCATGGAGCACTGCGCTGAGAAAGGCATAGAGTATTGTGATGACAAGGGTCAAAGAACATTGTGATGAAATTTCCATGGAGCATTGAGGTTAAAAAGGTCACAGAGACTGTTAATGACGAGGGCATGGACCATTGTGACGACAAAGGTCATGAAGCATTGTGATGACTGGAGTCACGGAGCATTTTGATAAGAAGGGCAAGGAGCATTGTGATGCCAAGGGCATGGAACATTGGTGTAATAAGTTTCATGGATTGTTTCAATGACAGTTGGAATGGTGCATTGTGATGACAAGGGCATGGAGAATTTTGAAGACCAGGTCATGCAGTATTGTGAAGACATGTGTGAGGGAGCATTGTGATGACATATGTAATGGTCTATTGTGATGACAATGGCATGGAGCATTGTGATGCCAAGTGTCATGGAGGATTCTGATGACAAAGGTAATGGAGCATTGTGATGACAATGGCTTGGAGCATTGTGATGACAAGGGTCAGGGAGCACTGTGCTGGCAAGTGCATGGAGAATTGTAATGACACGGGTCATGGAGCATTTTGATGACAATCTTGTGGAGTATTTTGATGACAATGGCATGGAGCATTGTGATGAAAATGGCATGGGGCATTGTGATGAAAAAGGCACGGAGCCTCTTAGTGACAGGGTTCAAGGAGCATTCTGACGACAAGAGTCAGGGAGCATTGTGATGACAAGTGTATTGAGAATTGTGATGACAAAGGTCATGGAATATTGGAATGAAAAGGGCATGAATATTGTGATGCCAGGCATCATGGAGCGTTGTGATGACAAGTGTTATGGAACATTGTGATCACAAGGGTTTGGAGCATTGTGATGACAGAGGTCATGGATCATTTTGATTTCAAGCAGCATGGAGCACTGTGATGACAACGGCATGAAGCAATGTGATCCCAAGGTTCATGGAGAATTGTGATGACAATGGTAATGCAGTTTTCTGATGTCAGGCGCCTAGAGCATTGTAATGAAAAAGTCATGTAGCATTTTGCTGAAAAAGGCACAGAACATTGTGATGTCAGGTGTCATGGAGCACTGTGGTGACATGCGTCACTGAGCATTGTGAATACAGGGGTCATGGAGCATTGGGATAACTAGGGCATGGATCATTGTGATGACAAGGTTCATGGAGCATAGTGCTGAAAATGTTCATGGAGTATAGTGATGACAGGGATCATGGGGCATTGTGATGACTAGGGAATGGAGCATTGTGTTGACAAGTGTCCCATATCACTGTGTTGTCAGCGCTCATGGAGTGTTGTGATGACAGGGGTCATGGAGCATTGTGATGACATGGCAAGGAGCATTGTGATGACAAGGGCATGGAACATTCTGATGACATGCGTCATGGATCTTTGTGATTACAAGGGCATGGAGAATTTTGATTACATGTGTCTTTGAGCATTGTGATGACAAGTGTCATGGAGCCTTGTGAATGAAAAAGCCTTGGAACACTGTGATGGCAGGGGTCATGGAGCATTTTTATGACAGGCGTAATGGAGCATTGTGATGAGAAGGACATAGAGCATTGGTCTGTAATATTTCATGGATTATTGTGATGAGAGTGGGCATGGAGCATTGTGATGACAAGGGCACGGAACACTGTGATACATGAGTCAAGGAGGATTGTAATGACAAGGTCATGGAGCACTGTGATGATAAGGGCATCGAGCATTTTGTTGACAAGTGTCGTGAAGCTTTGTGATGACAATGACATGGAACTATTTATGCCAAGGGTCATGGAGGTCTGTGATGACAAAGGTCATGGAGCATTGTGATGACATGGGTGTGGTGCATTGGGATGAGAAGGCCAGGGAGTATTTTGGTGACAAGGTTATGCAGGAATTTGATGAAAATTGTAATGGAACATTTTGATGACACGGGTTATAGAACATTGTGATGTCAGGGGTCATGGAGCTTTGGGAAGAAAAGGATCATGGAGCATTTTGAAGACAGGTGTTATGGAACATTGTGATGTCAGGGGTCATGGAACATTGTGATTATAAGGGGATGTAGAATTGTGATGACAGGGGTCATGGAATATTGTGATTACAGGGTTGAGGGAGTATTGTGACGACTAGTGATGGAACATTGTGATATCTCTGGTGAGAGAGCATGTTGATGAGAAATGCATGGAGCATTGCGATTACAATGTTTATGGAGCATTGCAATGACAAGTTTGTGGACCGTTGTGAGGAAAAGTGCGTGGCACTTTGTGATGACAAGGGTCATGGAATATTTTTTCTGCCAAAGGCATGGAGCACTGTGATGACAATGGTCAAGGAGAATTGTGATGAAAAGTTCATGGAGCATTGTGGTTACCAATGTCACAGAGCCTTGTGATGACGCGGGCATGGACCATTGTGATGACAAACGTTATGTAGCATTGTGATGACTGGAGTCACAAGCATTGTGATGACAGGGGTCATGGAGCATTGTGATGACTAGGGCATGGAGCATTGTGATGACAGGGTCATGAAACTTTGGTCTGAAAAGTTTCATAGATTATTGTGATGACAGTGTGCATGGTGCATTGTGATGACAAAGGCATGGAGCATTGTGATGAGATGGTCATTGAGTATTGTGAAGACAGGTGTCATTGAGCACTGTGATGACATATGTCATGGTCCATTGCAATGACAATGGCAGGGAGCATTGTGATGCCAAATGTAATGGAGGTTTGTAATGACAAATATAATGGAGCATTGTGATGGCTAGGGCTTTGAGCATTATGATGAGAATGGCCATTGAGAATTTTCATGACAAGGGCAAGATGCATTGTAATGACAAGGTCCTGGAGCATTGTGATGAGAAAATCGTGGAGCCTTGTGATGACAAGACTCATGGAGCATACTGATGAAGAGGGGCATGGATCATTGTGATTACAGGGGTCTTGGAGCATTGTGATGAGAAGTGTCATGGAGCCTTGTTATGATAAGTCCATGGAACATTGTGATGGCAGGGGTCAAGGAGCATTGTAATGACAGGTGTAATGGAGCATTGTGATGGCATGGCCATGGATCATTGTGATGAGAAGGCCATGGAGCATTCTGATGACATGCGTCATGGAGCTTTGTGATGACAATGGCATGGAGCATTGTGATTACAGGGTCTTGGAGCATTGTGATGAAAAAGGAAAGGATCATTGTGATGAAAATGGTATGGAGCCTTGTCATGACAGGGTTCAAGGAGCATACAGACAACAAGTGTCAGGGAGCATTTTGATGACAAGTGTATTGAGCATTGTGATGACAAATGTCATGGAGCATTGTGATGAGAAGACATTGGATAACTGTGATGACGAGCGTCATGGGGCATTGTGAGGACAAGATTTATGGAATATTGGGATCACAAGGGTTTGGAGCATTGTTATGACAGAGGTCATGAGGCATTTTGATTTAATTGTGATGACAATAGCATGAAGCATTATGATGATGGGCATGGTGCAATTTGATGAGAGGGTTCATGGATTCTTGGGATGAAAAGGAGCAGGGAGCATTGTCATTACAGGGGTCTTAGAGCATTGTGATGAGAAGGGTCATGGAGCCTTGTGATGACAAGTCCATGGAACATCGTGAAGGCAAGGGTCATGGAGCATTGTGAGGAGAAGGGATGGAGCATTCTGATGACATGCGTCATGGAGCTTTGTGATGACACGGGCATGGAGCAATGTGATAAGAGCTTTCATGGAGCATTGTGATGACAATGACATTGAGCATTGTGATGCCAAGAGTCATGGATCTTTGTGTTGACAAAGGTCATGGAGCATTTTGATGACAAGGGCGTTGTGCAATGTGATGAGAAGGGCTGGGAGCATTGTGATGACAGGGTCATGGAGCAATTTGATGAAAAGGGTCATGGAACATTTTGATGACAGGGGTGATGGAACATTGTGATGTCAGGGGTCATGGATCAATTTGATGAAAAGGGTCATGGAGCATTTTGATGACAGGGGTTATGGAACATTGTGATGTCAGGGGTCATCGAACATTTAGATAATAATTGCATGTAGCATTGTGATGACAGGAGTCATGGAACATTGTGATGACAGGGGTGAGGGAGTATTGTGATGAATAGTGATGTAACATTGTGATATCAGTGTTAAGAGAGCATTTTGATGAGACGTGCATGGAGCTCTGTGATGACAAGTTTTATGGAGCATTGTGATGACAAGATTGTGGAGCACTGTGATGACAAGCACATGGCACATTATGATGACATGTGTCATGGTGCATTGTGATGTCAAACGCATGGAGCACTGTGATGACAAGGGTCATGGAACACTGTGCTGAGAAAGGCATAGAACATTGTGATGACAAGGGTCAAAGAGCATTGTGATGAAAAGTTCATGGAGCATTGTGGTTAAAATGTCAGAGACTGTTAATGACAAGGGCATGGACCATTGTGATGACAAAGGACATGAAGCATTGTGATGACTGGAGTCACGGAGCATTGTGATGACAGGGGTCATGAAGCATTGTGATAACAAAGGCTTGGAGCATTGAGATGACCAGTTCATGGAGCATTGTTCTAATAAGTTTCATGGATTCTTGTGATGACACCTGGAATGGCCCACTGTGATGACAAGGGCATGGAGCATTGTGATGACCAGGTCATGCAGTATTGTGAAGACAGATGTCAGAGAGCATTGTGATGACATATGTAATGGCCCATTGTGATGACAAGGGCATGGAGCTTTGTGATGAGAAGGCCATGGAGCATTCTGATGACATGCGTTATGGAGCTTTGTGATGACAAGGGCAAGGAGCATTGTGATTACAGGGTTTTGGAGCATTGTGATGAAAAAGGAATGGATCATTGTGATGATAACGGTATGGAGCCTTGTCATGACAGGGTTCAAGGAGCATACAGACAACAAGTGTCAGGGAGCATTTTGATGACAAGTGTATTGAGCATTGTGATGACAAAGGTCATGGAGCATTGTGATGAGAAGACATTGGATAATTGTGATGACGAGCATCATGGGGCATTGTGAGGACAAGATTTATGGAATATTGGGATCACAAGGGATTGGAGCTTTGTTATGACAGAGGTAATGGAGCATTTTGATTTCATTGTGATGACAATAGCATGAACCATTATGATGATGGGCATGGTGCAATTTGATGAGAGGGTTCAAGGATCCTTGGGATGAAAAGGAGCAGGGAGCATTGTGATTAAAGGGGTCTTGGAGCATTGTGATGAGAAGGGACATGGAGCCTTGTGATGACAAGTCCATGTAACATCGTGATGGCAGCGGTCATGGAGCATTGTGAGGAGAAGGGATGGAGCATTCTGATGACATGCATCATGGAGCTTTGTGATGACACGGGCATGGAGCAATGTGATGAGAGCTTTCATGAAGCATTGTGATGACAATGACATGGAGCATTGTGATGCCATGAGTCATGGATGTTTGTGTTGACAAACGTCATGGAGCTATTTGATGACAAGGGCGTTGTGCAATGTGATGAGAAGGGCAGGGAGCATTGTGATGACAGGGTCATGGAGCAATTTGATGAAAAGGGTCATGGAACATTTTGATGACAGGGGTTATTGAACATTGTGATGTCAGGGGTCAAGGATCAATTTGATAAAAAGGGTCATGGAGCATTTTGATGACAGGGGTTATGGAACATTGTGATGTCAGGGGTCATCGAACATTTAGATAATATTTTCATGTAGCATTGTGATGACAGGAGTCATGGAACATTGTGATGACAGGGGTGAGGGAGTATTGTGATGAATAGTGATGTAACATTGTGATATCAGTGTTGAGAGAGCATTTTGATGAGACGTGCATGGAGCTCTGTGATGACAAGTTTTATGGAGCATTGTGATGACAAGATTGTGGATCACTGTGATGACAATCACATGGCAAATTGTGATGACATCTGTCATGGAGCATTGTGCTGACAAGCGCATGGAGCACTGTGATGACAAGGGTCATGGAACACTGTGCTGAGAAAGGCAAAGAGCATTGTAATGACAAGGGTCAAAGAGCGTTGTGATGAAAATTTCATGGAGCATTGAGGTTAAAAAGGTCACAGAGACTGTTGATGATGAGGGCATGGACCATTGTGATGACAAAGGTCATGAAGCATTGTGATGACTGGAGTCACGGAGCATTGTGATAACAAGGGCATGGAGCACTGTAATGACAAGGGCTTGGAACATTGGTCTAATAAGTTTCATGGATTATTGCAATGACAGTTGGAATGGCGCATTGTGATGACAAGGGAATGGAGCATTGTGAAGACCAGGTCATGCAGTATTGTGTAGACTGGTGTCAGGGAGCATTGTGATGACATATGTAATGGCCCATTGTGATGACAATGGCATGGAGCATTGTGATGCCAAGTGTCATGGAGTATTCTGATGACAAAGTTAATGGAATATTTTGATGACAATGGCTTGGAGCATTGTGATGACAAGGGTCAGGGAGGATTGTGCTGGAAAGTGCATGGAGAATTGTGATGACACGGGTCATGGAGCATTTGGATGACAAACTTGTGGAGTAGTTTGATGACAATGGCATGGATTATTGTGATGAAAGTGGCATGGGGCATTGTGATGAATATAGCATGAAGCCTTTTCTTGAGAGGGTTCAAGGAGCATTCTGACAACAAGAGTCAGGGAGCATTGTGATGACAAGTGTATTGAGAATTGTGATGATAAAGGTCATGGAGCATTGTGATGAAAAGGGCATGGAGTATTGTGATGACAGGCATCATGGAGCGTTGTGATGACAAGTGTTATGGAACATTGTGACCACAAGGGTTTGGAGCATTGTGATGACTGAGTTCATGGATCATTTTGATTTCAAGGAGCATGGAGCATTGTGATGACAAGGGCATGAAGCAATGTGATCCCAAGGTTCATGGAGGATTATGATGACAATGGTAATGGAGTATTTTGATTACAAGCACATAGAGCTGTGTAATGACAAGGTCATGTAACAATTTGCTGACAAAGGCAAGGAGCATTGTGATGACAGGTGTCATGGAGCACTGTGATGACAAGCGTCACGGAGCATTGCGAATACAGGGGTCATGGAGCATTGGGATGACAAGGGCATGGATCACTATGATAACAAGGTTCATAGAGACTTGGGCTGAAAATGTTCATGGAGTATTGTGATAACAGGGGTCATGGAACATTGTGATGACTAGGGAATTGATCATTGTTGTGATAAGGGTCCCAGATCATTGTGTTGTCAGGTGTCATGGAGTGTTGTGATTACAGTGGTCCTGGAGCATTGTGATGATATTGGTCATGGAGCATTGTGATGAGAAGGTCATGGAGCATTGTGCTGAAAATATTCATGGACTACTGTGATGACAGGGGTCATGGTGCACTGTGATGACAAGGGAAAGGAGCATGCTGATGACAAGGTCTGGAAGCCTTGTGATGAGAAGACCATGGAGACTTGTGATGAGAAATCTCATGGAGAATTCTGATGAAATGGGGCATGGAGCATTGTGATTACAGGTGTCTTGAGCATTGTGATGACAAGTGTCATGTAGCCTTGTGATGACAAGGCCGCTGAATATTGTGATGGCAGTGATCATGGAGCATTGGGCTGAAAATGTTCATGGAGTATGGTGATGATAGGGGTCATGGAGCATTGTGACGTCTAGGGAATTGAGCATTGTGATTACAAGAGTCCCGGATCATTGTGTTGTCAGGTGTCATGGAGTGTTCTGATGACAGTGGTCATTGAGAATAGTGATGATATTGGTCATGGAGCATTGTGACGAGTAGGTCGTGGAGCATTGGGCTGAAAATGTTCAAGGATTATTGTGATGACAGGGGTCATGGAGCATTGTGATGACACGGGAATGGAGCATGGTGATGACAATTTCCTCGAGGTTTGTAATGAGAAGAACATGGAGACTTGTGATGACAATTCTTATGGAGCATTCTGATGAAAAGGGGCATGGAGCATTGTGATTACAGGGGTCTTGGAACTTTGTGAAGACTACGGCATGGAGCATTGTGATGAGAAGGCCATGGATAATTTTGATGATGAGCATCATGGGGTGTTGTGATGATAAGTGTTATGAAACACTGTGATAACAAGGGTTTGGAGCATTATGATGACAGAGGACATGGAGAATATTTATATCATTTTGATGACAATAGCCTGAAGCATTATGATGATGGACATGGTGCATTGTGATGACAGGGTTCATGGAGTATTGAGATGAAAGGGGTCATGGAGCATTATGATTAAAAGGGTCTTGGAGCATTGTGATGACAAGGGCATGGAGCATTGTGATTTCAGCGGTCTTGAGCATGGTGACAGCAAGTGTCATGGAACCTTGTGATGATTAGGCCGTGGAACATTGTGATGGCTGGGGTCATGGTGCATTGTTATGACAGGTGTAATGGAGCACTGTGATGAGAAGGGCATGGAACAGTGGTCTGAAATGTTTCATGGATTATTGTGATGAGAGTGGGCATGGAGCATTGTGATGACAAGGGCATGGAACACTGTGATACATGGGTCATGCAGGATTGTAATGACAAGAGCATGGAGCATTGTGATGACAAGGTCATCGAGCAATGTGATGACAAGTGTCATGGAGCTTTGTGATGACAAGGGCATGGAGCAATGTGATGAGAAAGGCATAAAGTATTATGATGACAAGGGTCAAAGAGCATTGTGATGAAAATTTCATGGAGCATTGAGGGTAAAAAGGTCACAGAGACTGTTGATGACGAGGGCATGGACCATTGTGATGACAAAGGTCATGAATAATTGAGATGATTGGAGTCACGGAGCATTGTGATGACATGGGGCATGGAGCATTGTGATGACAAGGGAACGGAGCATTGGTCTAATAAGTTTAATGGATTACTGCAAGACACTTGGAATGTTGCATTGTGATGACCAGGGCATGGAGCATTGTGAAGACCGGGTCATGCAGTATTGTGAAGACTGGTGTCAGAGAGCGTTGTGATGACATATGTAATGGCCCACTGTGATGACAATGGCATGGTGCATTGTGATGGCAAGTGTAATGGAGGATTCTGATGACAAAGGTAATAAAGCATTGTGATGACAATGGCTTGGACATTGTGATGACAAGGGTCATGGAGCATTGTGCTGACAAGTGCATGGAGAATTGTGATGACAAAGGTCATGGAGCATTCTTATGACAAGCTTGTGGAGTATTTTGATGACAATGGCATGGAGCATTGTGATGAAAATGGCATGGGGCTTTGTGATGTAAAAGGCATGGAGACTTTTCATGACAGGGTTCAAGGAGCATTCTGAGGACAAGTGTCAGGCAGCACTGTGATGACCAGTGTATTGAGAATTGTGATGACAAAGGTCATGGAGCATTGTGATGAAAAGGGCATGGAGTATTGTGATGACAGGCATCATGGAGCGTTGTGATGACAAGTGTTATGGAACATTGTGATCACAAGTGTTTGGAGCATTGTGATGACACAGATCATGGATCATTTTGATTTCACGGAGCATGGAGCATTTTGATGACAAGGGCATGAAACAATGTGATCCCAAGGTTCATGGAGGATTGTGATGACAATGGTAATGGACTATTGTGATGACAAATGCATAGAGAATTTTAATGAAAAGGTCATGTAGCATTTTGCTGACAAAGGCATGGAGCATTGTGATGAGAAGTGTCATGGAGCACTGGGATGACAAGGGCATGGATCATTGTGATGACAAGGGTCATGGAGCATTGGGATGAAAATGTTCATGGAGTATTGTGATGACTGGTGTCATGGAGCATTGTGATGAGAAGAACATGTAGCCTTGTGATGATATGTCTCATGGAACATTCTGATGAAAACGGGCATGGAGTATTGTGATTACAGGGTTCATGGAGCACTGTGATGACAAGGGCATGGAGCATAGGGATGAGAAGGCCGTGGAGCCTTGTCATCACAGGGTTCAAGGAGCATACTGACGACAATTGTCAGGGAGCATTGTGATGACAAGGGTATTGAGCAATGTGGTGACAAATGTCATAGAGCATTGCGATGAGAAGTCCATGGATATTTGTGATGACGAGCGTCATGGGGCGTTGTGATGATAAGTGTTATAGAACATTTTGATCACAAGGGTTTGGAGCATTGTGATGAGAGCGGTCATGGAGCATTATGATTTCATTTTGATGACAATAGCATGAAGCATTATGATGGGGGGCATGGTGCATTGTGATGACAGGCTTCATGGAACATTGAGATGAAAAGTGGCATGGAGCATTGTGATTACAATGGTCTTGGAGCATTGTGATGAGAGGTGTAATGGAGCATTGTGATGGCAAGGGCATGGAGCACTGTGATGAGAAGGCCATGGAGCATTCTGATGACATGGGTCATGGAGCTTTGTGACGACAAGGAATGGAGCAATGTGATGAGAGCGATCATGGAGCATTGTGATGACAATGACATGGAGCATTGTAATGCCAAGGGTCATGGATCTTTGTGATGACAAAGTCATGGAGCATTTTGATTACAAGGGCGTTGTGCATTGTGATGCAAAGGGCAGGGAGCATTGTGATGAGAGGGTCATGGAGCAATTTGATGAAAAGGGTCATGGAGCATTTTGATGACAGGGGTTATGGAACATTGTGTGGTCAGGGTTCATGGAACATTTCCATGACAGGGGTTATGGATCATTGTGATGACAGGGGAGTGGGTGTATTGTGATGACTAGTGAGGGAACATTTTGATATCAGTGGTGAGAGAGCACTTTGATAAGACGTGCAAGGAGCATTGCGATGACAAGGTTTATGGAGCATTGTGATGACATTGGTCATGGAGCACTATGCTGACAATCGCATGGAACATTTTGATGACAAGGGTCATGGAGCATTGAGATGACAAAGGGACGGAGCATTGTGATAACAAGTGTCACAGAGCATTGTGATGAAAAGTTCATGGAGCATTGTGGTGACAAATTTCACAGAGCCTTGTGATGATGAGGACATGGATCATTGTGATGACACAGGTCATGAAGCATTGTGATGACTGGAGTCACGGAGCATTGTGAGAACTGGGGTCATGGAGCATTGTGCTGACAAGGGCATGGAGCATTGTGATTTCAAGTGTTTTGGAGGAATGTGATAACAAGGGAAATGGAGCATTGTGATGCAAGGGCTTGGAGCATTGTGATGACAAGGGTCATGGAGCATTGTGGTAACAAAGGCCATTGAGAATTTTGATGAAAAGGTCGTGAAGCATTGTGATGACAAAGGCATGGAGCTTGCTATGACAGGGGTCATGGGGCATTGCAATGACATGTGCATGGCGAATTGTGATGACAAAAGCATGTAACATTGTGATGAGAACTGTCATGGAGCATTGTGATGACAAGGACGTGGAGAATTATGATGACAAAGGACATGGAGCATTGTGATGACCAGGTCATGGAGCATTGTGATGGCAAGACCGTGGAGCATTGTGATGAGAAGACCATGGATAATTGTGATGACGAGCGTCATGGAGCACTGTAATGACAAGGGCTATGGAGCATTGTGATGTCAGGGGACATGGAGCATTTTGATGAAAAAGGTCATGGAACATTTTCATGACAGGGGTTATGGAACACTGTGATATCATGGGTCATGGAACAATTTCATGACAGGGTTTATGGACCATTGTGATGACAGGGGATTGGGTGTATTGTGATGACTAGTGAGGGAACATTTTGATATCAGTGGTGAGAGAGCACTTTGATAAGACGTGCAAGGAGCATTGTGATGACAAGGTTTATGGAGCATTGTGATGACATGGGTCATGGAGCACTGCGCTGACAAGCACATGGAACATTTTGATGACAAGGCTCATGTAGCATTGAGTTGACAAAGGGACGGAGAATTGTGATAACAAGTGTCACGGAGCATTGTGATGAAAATTTCATGGAGCATTGTGGTGACAAATTTCACAGAGCCTTGTGATGATGAGGACATGTATCATTGTGATGACACAGGTCATGTAGCCTTGTGATGACTGGAGTCACGGAGCATTGTGAGAACTGGGGTCATGGAGCATTGTGATGACAAGGGCATGGAACATTGTGATGACAGGGGCATGGAGCATTGTTCTGACAATTTTCATGGATAATTGTGTTGACAGTTGGCATGGCACATTGTGATGACATGGTCATGGAGTATTGTGAAGACAGGTGTCAGGGAGCATTGTGATGA
Source organism: Mesoplodon bidens (assembly GCF_964165515.1). Lineage (NCBI taxonomy): Eukaryota > Metazoa > Chordata > Mammalia > Artiodactyla > Ziphiidae > Mesoplodon > Mesoplodon bidens. The sequence continues at coordinate 37,610 of NW_027671826.1, forward strand.
CATATTTCATGTTCCATTGTGATGACAATGGCATGGAGCATTGTGATGCCAAGTGTTTTGGAGGATTGTGATGACAAAGGTAATGGAGCATTGTGATGACAAGGGCTTGGATCATTGTGATGACAATCGTCATGGAACATTTTGTTGACAAGTGCATGGAGCATTGTGATGACAGCGGCCAATGAGAATTTTGATGAAATGTCGTGAAGCATTGTGATGACAAAGGCATTGAGCTTGCTATGACAGGGGTCATGGGGCATTGCTATGACATGTGCATGGAGAATTGTGATGACAAAATCATGTAACATTGTGATGAGAACTGTCATGGAGCATTGTGATGAAAAGCACGTGGAGAATTGGGATAACAAGGGACATGGAGCATTGTGATGACAGGTGTCATGGAGCACTTTGATGACAGGGTTCCTGGATAAATGTGACGACAAGGGTCATGTAGCATTCTGATGACAAGCTTGTGGAGTATTGTGCTGACAAAGCATGTAAGAGTGTGATGAGAAGTGTCATGGAACATAGTGATGCAAAGAACGTGGAGAATTGTGATGACAGGGAACATGGAGCATTGTGATGACCAGGGCATGGAACATTGTGATGGCAAGACCGTGGAGCATTGTGATGAGACGACCATGGATAATTGTGATGACGAGCATCATGGAGCACTGTAATGACAAGGGGTATGGAGCATTGTGATGTCAGGGGACATGGAGCCTTTTGATGAAAAGTGTCATGGAGAATTTTGATGACAGGGGTTATGGAACATTGTGATGTCATAGGTCATTGAACATTGTGATGATAAGTGCATGTAACATTCTGATGACAGGTGTCACGGAACACTGTGATGACAAGCGTCATGGAGCATTGTGAATACAGGGGTCATGGAGCATTGGGATGACAAGGGCATGGAGCAATGTGATTACAGGTGTCTTAAGCATTGTGATGACAAGTGTCATGTAGCCTAGTGATGACAAGGCCGTTGAACATTGTGATGGCAGGGCTCATGGAGCATTGGTCTGAAAATGTTCATGGAGTATTGTGAAGAGAGTGTTCATGGAGCATTGTGATGTCAAGCGAATATAGATTTGGGATGACAAGAGTCCCTGATCATTGTGTTGTCAGGTGTCATGGACTGTTTCGATGACTGTGGTCATGGAGAATCGTGATGATATTGCTCATGGAGCATTGTGATGATAAGGTCATGGAGCATTGTGATTTCAAGGGAATGAAGCATGGTGATGACAAGGTTCCGGAGCATTGTGATGAGAAGACCATGGAGACTTTTGATGAGAAATCTCATTGAGCATTTGGTTGAAATGGGGCATGGAGCATTGTGATTACAGCGGTTTTGGAGCATTCTGATGTCAAGGGCATGGATCATGGTGATGAGAAAGCCATGGAGCATTCTGATGACATGCGTCATGCAGCTTTGTGATGACAAGGGCATGGAGCGTTGTGATTACAGGGGTCTTGGAGCATTGTGATGAAAAGAGCATGGATCATTGTGATGAAAAAGGCATGGAGCCTTGTCATGACAGGGTTCAAGGAGCATACTGACCACTAGTGTCAGGGAGCATTGTGATGACAAAGGTCATGGAGCATTGTGATGAGAAGACCATGGATAATGGTGATGATGAGCATCATGGGGTGTTGTGATGATAAATGTTATGGAAAATATTGGTCACAAGGGTTCAGAGCATTATGATGACAGAGGTCATGGAGCATTTTGATTTCATTGTGATGACAATAGCATGAAGCATTATGATATTGGGCATGATGCATTGTGATGACAGGGTTCATGGAGCATTGAGATGAAAAGGGGCATGGCGTATTGTGATTACAGGGGTCTTGGAGCATTGTGATGACAAGGGCATGGAGCATTGTGATGTGAAGGCCATGGAACATTCTGATGACATGCGTCATTGAGGTTTGTGATGACAAGGGCATGGAGCATTGAGATTACAGGGGTCTTGATCATTGTGATGAGAAGTGTCATGGAGCCTTGTGATGACAAGGCCGTGTAACATTGTGATGGCAGGGGTCATGGAGCATTGTTATGACAGTGTTAATGGAGCATTTTGATGAGAATGGCATGGAGCATTGCTCTGAAATATTTCATGGAGTATTGTGATGAGAGTGGGCATGGAACATAGTAACGATGAGGGCACAGAACAGTTTCATACATGGGTCATGGGTCATGGAGCTTTGTGATGACAAGTCATGGAGCATTGTCATGACAGGCGCATGGATCATTTTGAAGAGAAGGTCATGGAGTATGGAGAAGACAGGTGTAAGGGAGCATTGTGATGACATATGTCATGGTCCATTGCGATGACAATGGCAGGGAGTATTGTGATGCCAAATTTAATGGAGGATTGTGATGACAAATATAATGGAGCATTGTGATGACTAGGGCTTGGAGCATTATGATAAGGGCCATTGAGAATTTTCATGACAAGGTCGTGAAGCATTTTGATGAAAAATTCCTGGAACATTGTGATGAGAAAATCATGGAGCCTTATGATGACAATTCTCATGGAGCATAGTGATGAAAAGGGGCATGGAGCATTGTGATTTCAGGGGTCTTGGCACATTGTGAGGACAACGGCATGGATCATTGTGAGGAGAAGGCTAAGGAGCATTCTGATGACATGCGTCATTGAGCTCTGTGATGACAAAGGCATGGAGCATTGTCATTAAAGGGGTCTTGGAGCATTGTGATGAATAGGGCATGGATCATTTTGATGAAAAAGGAATGGAGACTTGTCATGACAGGGTTCAAGGAGCATACAGACAACAAGTGTCAGGGAACATTTTGATGACAAATGTATTGAGCATTATGATGACAAAGTTCATGGAGCATTGTGATGAGAAGACCATGGATAACGGTGATGACGAACGTCATGGGGCATTGTGATGGCAAGTGTTATGAAATATTGTGATTACAAGGGTTTGGCGCATTGTTATGACAGAGGACATGGAGCATTTTGATTTCATTTTGATGATAATAGCATGAATCATTATGATGATGGGCATGGTGCATTGTGATGACAGGGTTCATGGAGCATTGAGATGAAAAGGGACATGAAGCATTGTGTTTACAGGGGTCTTGGAGCATTCTTATGACAAGGGCATGGAGCATTGTGATGAGAAAGCCATGGAACATTCTGATGACATGTGTCATGGAGCTTTGTGATGACAAGGGCATGGAGCATTGTGATTACAGGGGTCTTCAGCATTGTGATGGCAAGTGTCATGGAACCTTGTGAAGACTAGGCCGTGGAAAATTGTGATGGCAGGGGTCATGGTGCATTGTTATGACAGAGGTAATGGAGCATTGTCATGAGAAGGGCATGGAACATTGGTCTGAAATGTTTCATGGATTATTGTGATGAGAGTGGGCATGGAGCATTATGATGACAAGGGTACGGAACACTATGATACATGGGTCATGCAACATTGTAATGAAAAGGGTATGGAGCATTGTGATGAGAAGGGCATCGAGCATTGTGATGACAAGTGTCATGGAGCTTTGTGATGACAAGGGCATGGAGCAATGAGATGAGAGGGTTCATGGAGCATTGTGATGACAATGACATGGAGCATTGTGATGCCAAGGGTAATGGAGCTTTTTGATGACAACTCATGGAGCATTTTGATGACAAGGGCATGGTGCATTGTGATGAGAAGGGCAGGGAGCATTTTGATGACCGAGTCATGCAGAAATTTGATAAAAACTGTACTGGAACCTTTTGATGGCAGGGGTTATAGGACATTGTGACGTCAGGGGTCATGGAGCTTTGGGATGAAAAGGGTCATGGAGCATTTTGATGACAGGGCTTATGGAATAGAGTGATGTCAGGGGTCATGGAACATTGTGATGATAAGGGGATGTAGCACTGTGATGACAGGGTCATGGAACATTGTGATTACAGGGGTGAGGGAGTATTGTGATGACTAGAGATGGAACATTGTGATATCTCTGGTGAGAGAGCATTTGGATGAGAAGTGCATGGACCATTGTGATTTCAAGGTTTATGGAGCACTGTGATGACAAGTTTGTGGACCGTTGTGATGAAATGCACGTGGCACATTGTGATGACAATGGTCATGGAGCATTGTTTTGACAAAGACATGGAGCATTGTTATGACAAGGGTCACAGAGAATTGTGATGAAATGTTCATGGAGCATTGTGGTTACAAAGGTCATAGAGCCTTGTGATGATGCGGGCATGGACCATTGTGATGACAAACATTATGAAGCATTGTGATGATTGGAGTCACGGAGCATTGTGATGACCGGGTTCATGGAGCATTGTGATGACAAGGGCCTGGAGCATTGTGATGACAGGGGCATGGAGCATGGGTCTGACAAGTTTCAAAGATTACTGTGATGACAGTATGCATGGTGCATTGTGAAGACAATGACATGAATCATTTTGATGAGAAGGTCATGGAGTATTGTGAAGACAGGTGTCAGGCAGCATTGTGATGACATATGTCATGGTCCATTGCCATGGCAATGGCATGGATAATTGTGATTCCGAATGTAATGGAGGATTGTGATGACAAATATAATGGAGCATTGTGATGACTGGGGCTTGGAGCATTATGAGGACAAGGGCTATTGAAAATTTTCATGACATGGTCGTGAAGCATTGTGATGACAAGGTCCTGGAGAATTGTGATGAGGAAACCATGGAGCCTTGTGATGACAAGTCTCATGGAGCATACTGATGAAAAGTGGCATGGATCATTGTGAATACAGGGGTCTTGGAACATTGTGATGACAAGGGCATGGATCATTGTGAGGAGAAGACCAAGGAGCATTCTGATGGCATGTGTCATTGAGCTTTTTGATGACAAGGGCATGGAGCATTGTGATGACAAGGGTCATGGAGCATTGTGATGACAACGGCCATTGAGAATTTTGATGAAAAGTTCGTGAAGCATTGTGATGACAAAGGCATGGAGCTTGCTATTATAGGGGTCATGGGGCATTGCGATGACATGTGCATGGAGAATTGTGATGACAAAAGCATGTAACATTGTGATGAGAACTGTCATGGAGCATTGTGATGACAAGCACGTGGAGAATTGTGATGACAAGGGGCATGGAGCATGCTGATGGCAAGCTTGTGGAGTACTGTGCGGACAAAGCATGTAACACTGTGATGAGAAGTGTCATGGAACATGGTGATGCCAAGGACGTGGAGAATTGTGATGACAGGGAACATGGAGCATGGTGATGACCAGGGCATGGAGCATTGTGATGGCAACACCGTGGAGCATTGTAATGAGAAGATCATGGCTAATTGTGATGACGAGCCTCATGGAGCACTGTAATGACAAGGGCTATGGAGCATTGTGATGTCAGGGGTCATGCAGCCTTTTGATGAAAAGTATCATGGAGCATTTTGATGACATGGCTTATGGAACATTGTGATGTCATCGGTCATCGAACATTGTGATGATAAGTGCATGTAGAACTGTTATGACCGGAGTCATGGAACATTGTGATTACAGGGATGAAGGATTATTTTGATGAATAGTGATGGAACATTGTGATTTCAGTGGTGAGAGAGCATATTGATGAGAAGTTCATGGAGCATTGTGATGACAAGGTTAATGGAGCATTGTGATGACAAGATTGTGGAGCACTGTGATGACAAACGCACGGTGCATTGTGATGAAATGTGTCATGGTGCATCGTGCTGACAAGCACATTGAGCATTGTGATGACAACGGTCATGTTGCATTGTGCTGAGAAATGCATAGAGCATTGTGATGACAAGGGACAAAGAGCATTGTGATGAAAATTTCATAGAGCACTGAGGTAAAAACTGTCAGAGAGACTGTTGATGACGAGGGCATGGACCATTGTGTTGACAAAGTTCATGAAGAATTGTGATGACTGGAGTCAATGTGCATTGTGATGACATGGGTCATGGAGCATTGTGATAACAAGGGCATGGAGCATTGTGATGTCAAGGGCATTGAACATTGGTCTAATAAGTTTCAAGGATTATTACAATGACAGTTGGAATGGCTCATTGTGATGACAAGGGCATGGAGAATTTTGATGACCAGGTCATGCAGTATTGTGAAGACAGGTGTCAGGGAACATTGTGATGACATATGTAATGGCCCATTGTGATGACAATGACATGGAGCATTGTGATGCCAAGTGTCATGGAGGATTCTGATGACAAAGGTAATGGAGCATTGTGATGACAATGGCTTGGAGCATTGTGATGAGAAGGGTCAGGGAACATTGTGCTGGCAAGTGCATGGAGAATTGTGATGACACGGGTCATGGAGCATTTTGATGACAAGCTCGTGGAGTATTTTGATGACAATGGCATGGAGCATTGTGATGAAAACGGCATGGGGCATTGTGATGAAAAATGCATGGAGCCTTTTTGTGACAGGGTTCAAGGTGCATTCTGACGACAAGAGACAGGAGCATTGTGTTGTCAAGTGTAATGGAGCATTGGGCTGAAAATGTTCATGGAATATTTTGTTGATAGGGGTCATGGAGCATTGTGATGACTAGGGAATGGTGCGTTGTCATGACAAGAATCCCGGATCACTGTGTTGTCAGGGGTCATGGTGTGTTGTGATGACAGTGGTCCTGGACCATTGTGATGATACTGTTCATGGATAATTGTGATGAGAAGGAGATGGAGCATTGGGCTGAAAATATTCATGGATAATTGTGATGACAGCGGTCATGGAACATTGTGATGACAAGGAAATATAGCATTGTGATTAGAAGACCATGTAGACTTGTGATGACAAGTCTCATGGAGCATTCTGATGAAAAGGGGCATGGAGCATTGTGATTACAGGTGTCTTGGAGCATTGTGATAACAAGGGCTTGGAGCATTGTGAAGAGAAGGCCATGGAGCATTCTGATGACGTGCATCATGGAGCATTGTGATGACAAGGTCATGGAACGATGTGATGAGAGCGTTCATGGAACATTCTGATGACAATGACATTGAGCATTGTGATGCCAAGGGTCATGGATCTTTGTGATGACAAAGGTCATGGAGCAGTTTGATGACAAGGGCGTTGTGCATTGTGATGAGAAGGGCAGGGAGCATTGTGATGACAGGGTCATGGAGCAATTTGATGAAAAGTGTCATGAAGCATTTTGATGACAGGGGTTATGGAACATTGTGATGTAAGGGGTCATCAAACTTTGTGATGATAACTGCATGTAACATTGTGATGACAGGAGTCATGGAACATTGTGATGACAGGGTGAGGGAGCATTGTGACAAATAGCGATGTAGCATTGTGATATCAGTGGTGAGAGAGCATTTTGTTGAGAAGTGCATGGAGCATTGTGATGACAAGGTTTATGGAGCATTGTGATGACAAGATTGTGGAGCACTGTGATGAAAATTGCATGGTGCATTGTGATGACGTGTGTCTTGGAGTATTGTCCTGACCAGCACATGGAGCATTGTGATGACAAGGGTCATGGAGCATTCTGCTTCGAAACGCATAGAGCACTGAGATGACAAGGGTCAAAGAGAATTGTGATGAAAAGTTCACGGAGCATTGTGGTTAAAAAGGCCACAGAGACTTTTGATGACGAGAGCATGGACCATTGTGATGACAAGGGTCCTGAAACATTGTGATGACTGGAGTCAAGGAGCATTGTGATGACAGGGGTCATGGAGCATTGTGATAACAAGTTCATGGAGCATTGTGATGACAAGGGCATGCATCACTGGTCTAATAATTTTTATGGATTATTGCGATGACAGTTGGAAAGGCACATTGTGATGACAAGGGCATGGAGAATTGTTATGACCAGGTCATGCAGTATTGTGAAGCCAGGTGACAGGGAGCATTGTGATGACATATGTAAAGGCCCATTGTGATGACAATGGCATGGAGCATTGTGATGCCAAGTGTCATGGAGGATTCTGATGACAAAGGTAATGGAGCATTGTGATGACAATGGCTTGGCGCATTGTGATGTCAAGGGTCAGGGAGCATTGTGCTGACAAGTGCATGGAGAATTGTGATGACAAGTGTCATGGAGCATTCTGAAGACAAGCTTGTGGAGTATTTTGATGCCAATGGCTTGGAGCATTGTGATGAAAACGGCATGGGGAATTGTAATGAAAAAAGCACGAGCCTTTTCGTGACAGGTTTCAAGGAGCATTCTGACGACAAGTGTCAGGGAGCATTGTGATGACAAGTGTATTGAGGATTGTGATGACAAAGGTCATGGAGCATTGTGATGAAAAGGGCATGCAGTATTGTAATGACTGGCATCATGGAATGTTGAGATGAAAAGTGTTTTGGAACTTTGTGATCAAAAGGGTTTGGAGCATTGTGATGACAGAGGTCATGGATCATTTTGATTTCAAGGAGCATGGAGCATTGTGATGACAAGGACATGAAGCGATGTGATCCAAAGGTTCATGGAGGATTGTGATGACAATGGTAATGGAGTATTGTGATCACAAGCACATAGAGCATTGTAATGACAAGGTCATGTAGCATTTTGCTAACAAAAGCATGGAGCATTGTGATGACAGGTGTCATGGAGCACTGTGATGACAAGCGTCACGGAGCATTGTGAATACATGGGTCATGGATCATTGGGATGACAAGAGCATGGATAATTGTGATGACAAGGGTCATGGAGCATTGGGCTGAAAATGTTCATGGAGTATTGTTATGACTAGGTAATGGAGCATTGTGATGACAAGAGTGTCGGATCATTGTGTTGTCAGGTTTCATGGAGTTTTGTGATGACAGTGGTCATGGGGCTTTGTGATGATATTGGTCATGGAGCCTTGTGATGAGAAGGTCAAGGAGCACTGGACTGAAAATGTTCATGGAGTATTGTGAAGACAGGGTTCATGGAGCATTGTGATGACAAGGGATTGGACCATAGTGATGACAAGGTCCTGGAGCATTGTGATGAGAAGAACATGGAGACTTATGATGACAAGTCTCATGGAGCATTCTAATGAAAAGGGGCATGGAGCATTGTGATTACATGGGTCTTGGAGCATTGTGATGAAAAGGGCATGGATTATTGTGATGAAAAACTCATGGAGCCTTGTCATGACAGGGTTCAAGGAGCATACAGACAACAAGTGTCAGGGTGCATTGTGATGACAAGTGTATTGAGCATTGTGATGACAAATTTCATGGAGCATTGTGATGAGAAGACCATGGATAATTGTGATGATGAGCGTCAGTGGTGTTGTGATGATAAGTGTTATGGAACATTGTGATCACAAAGGTTTGGAGCATTATGATGACAGAGGTCATGGAGAATTTTGATTTCATTGTGCTGACAATAGCCTGAAGCATTATCATGATGGGCATGGTGCATTGTGATGACAGGGTTCGTGGAGCTTTGAGATGAGAAGGGGCATGGAGCATTGTGATAACAGGGTTCTTGGAGCATTGTGATGACAAGGGCATGGAGCATTGTGATGAGAAGGTCATGGAACATTCTGATGACATGCGTCATGGAGCATTGTGATGACAAGGGCAAGGAGCATTGTGATGAAAGTGGCATGGAGCAGTGTGATGAGAAGTTCATGGAGTATATTGAAAAAGGTGTCAGGGAGCATTGTGATGACATATGTCATGGTCCATTGCGATGACAATGGCAGGGAGCATTGTGATGCCAAATGATATGGAGGATTGTGATGACAAATATAATGGAACATTGTGATGACTATGGCTTGGATCATTATGATGACAAGGGCCATTGAGAATTTGCATGACAATGTCATGAAGCATTGTGATGACAGGGTCCTGTAGCATTGTGATAAGAAATCCATGGAACCTTGTGATGACAGTTCTCATGGAGCATACTGATGAAAAGGGTCATGGACCATTGTGATTACAGGGGTCTTTGAAAATTGTGTTGACAAGGGCATAGAGAATTGTGAGGAGAAGGCCAAGGAGCATTCTAATGACATGCATCATTGAGCTTTGTGATTACAAGGGCATGGAGCATTGTGATTACAGGGGTCTTGGAGCATTGTGATGAAAAGAGTATGGATCATTGTGATGAAAAAGGCATGGAGCCTTGTCATGATGGCGTTCACCTAGCATACAGACAACAAGTGTCTGGGAGCATTTTGAGGAGAAGTGTATTGAGCATTGTGATGACAAAGGAAATGGAGCATTGTGATGAGAAGACCATGGATAATTGTGATGACGAGCGTCATGTGGCATTGTGATGACAAGTGTTATGGAATATTGTGATCACAAGGGTTTGGAGCATTGTTATGACAGAGGTCATGAAGCATTTTGAATTCATGGTGATGACAATAGCATGAAGCATTATGATGATGGGCATGGTGCATTGTGATGACAGGGTTCATGGGTCATTGAGATGAAAATGGGCATGGAGCATTGTGATTACAGTGGTCTTAGAGCATTGTGATGAGAAGGTCATGGAACATTGGGCTGAAAATATTCATGGAGTATTGTGAAGACAGGGGTCATGGAGCATTGTGATGACAAGGGAATGGAGCATAATGATGACAAGTTACTGGAGCATTGTGATGAGAAGAACATGGAGACTTGTGATGACAAGTCTCATGGAGCATTCTGATGAAAAGGGGCATGGAGCATTGTGATTACATGGTTCTTGGAGCATTGTGATAACAAGGGCTTGGAGCATTGTGAGGGAAAGGCCATGGAGCACTCTGCTGACAGGCGTCATGGAGCTTTGTGATGACAAGGGCATGGAGCATTGTCATTAAAGGGGTCTTGGAGCATTTTGATGAAAAATGCATGGAGCCTTTCCATGACAGTGTTCAAGGAGCATACAGACAACAAGTGTCAGGGAACATTGTGATGACAAGTGTATTGAGCATTGTGATGACAAATTTCATGGAGCATTGTGATGAGAAGACCATGGATAATCGTGATGATGAGCGTCAGGGCTGTTGTGATGATAAGTGTTATGGAACATTGTGATCACCAGGGTTTGGAACATTATGATGACAGAGGTCATTGAGCATATTGATTTCATTGTGATCACAACAGCCTGAAGCATTATCATGATGGGCATGGTGCATTGTGATGACAGGGTTCATGGAGCATTGAGATGGATAGGGGCATGGAACATTGTGATTACAGGGGTTTTGCAGCATTGTGATGACAAGGGCATGGAGCATTGTGATGAGAAGGTCATGGAACTTTCTGATGACATGCGTCATGGAGCTTTGTATGAAAAGGGCATGGAGCATTGTGATTACCAGGGTCTTGGAGCATTGTGATGACAAGGGTCATGGAGCCTTGTGATGACAAGGCAGTGGAACATTGTGAAGGCAGGGGTCATGGAGCATTTTTATGACAGAGGTAATGGAGCATTGTGATGAGAATGGTCATGGAGCCTTGTGATGACAAGGCCATGGAACATCGTGATGGCAGGGGTCATGGAGATTTGTCATGACAAGGGTAATGGAGCATTGTGATGGCAAGGGCATGGAGCATTGTAATGAGAAGGGCATCTAGCATTGTGATGCCAAGTGTCATGGAGCTTTGTGATGACAAAGGCATGGAGCAATGTGATGAGAGGGTTCATGGAGAATTGTGATGAAAATGACATGGAGCATTGTAATGCCAAGTGTCATGGAGCTTTGTGATGACAAAGGTCATGGAGCATTTTGATGACAAGGGCGTGGTGCATTGTGATGAGAAAGGCAGGGAGCATATTGATGACAAGGTCATGCAACAATTTGATGAAATGTGTAATGGAACATTTTGATAACAGGGGTTATAGAACATTGTGATGTCAGGGGTCATGGAGCTTTGGGATGAAAAGTGTCATGGAGCATTTTGATGACAGGGGTAATGGAACATTGTGATGATAAGGGCATGTAACATTGTGATGACAGGGATCATGGAACATTGTGATTAGAGGGGTGAGGGAGTATTGTGATGACTAGTTATGGAACATTGTGATATCTCAGGTGAGAGAGCATTTGGATGAGAAGTGCATGGAGCATTGTGATTACAAGGTTTATGGAGATTAGCGATGACAATGTTGTGGACCGTTATGATGAAAAGTGCGTGGCACATTGTGATGACAAGGGTCATGTAGCATTGTTGTGACAAAGGCATGGAACATTGTGATGATAAGGGTCACGGAGTATTGTGATGAAATGTTCATGGAGCATTGTGGTTACAAATGTCACAGAGCCTTGTGATGATGCAGGCATGGACCATTGTGATGACAAACGTTATGAAGTATTGTGACGACTGGAGTCACGGTGCATTGTGATGACAGGGGTCCTGGAGCATTGTGATGACAAGGGCATGGAGCATTGTGATGACAGGGGCATGGAGCATTGGTCTGACAAGTTTCATAGATTATTGTGATGACAGTGGACATGCTGCATTGTGATGGCAAGGGCATGGAGCATTGTGATGAGAAGGTCATGGAGTATTGTAAAGACAGGTGTCAGGGAGCATTGTGATGACATATGTCATGGTCCATTGCGCTGACAAAGGCAGGGAGCATTGTGATGCCAAATGTAATGGAGGATTGTAATGACAAATATAAAGGAGCATTCTGATGACTAGTGCTTGGAGCATTATGATGACAAGGGCCATTGAGAATTTTCATGACAAGGTCGTGAAGCATTGTGATGACAAGGTCCTGGAATATTTTGATGAGAAAACCATGGAGCCTTGTGATGACAAACCTCATGGAGCATACTGATGATAAGGGGCATGGGCCTCTGTGATTACAGTGGTCTTGGATCATTGTGATGACAAGGGCATGGAGCATTGTGAGGAGAAGGCCAAGGAGCATTCCAATGACTTGCGTCATTGAGCTTTGTGATGACAAGGGCATGGAGCACTCTGATTACAGGGGTCTTGGAGCATTGTAATGAAAATGGCATGGATCATTGTGATGACAAAGGCATGGAGCCTTGTCATGACAGGGTTCAAGGAGCATTCTGACGACAAGTGTCAGGGAGCATTGGGATGCCATGTGTATTGTGAGTTGTGATGACAAACGTCATGGAGCACTGTGATGAAAAGGTCATGGATTATTGTGATGACAGGTTCATGGAGCAATTTGATGAAAAGCGTCATGGAACATTTTGATGACAGGGGTTATGGAACATTGTGATGTCAGGGGTCATGGAGCATTTTGATGAAAAAGGTCATGGAGCATTTTGATGACAGGGGTTATGGAATATTGCGATGTCAGGGGTCATCGAACATTGTGATGATAAGTGCATGTAGAATTGTGATGTCAGGAGTCATGGAACATTGTGATGACTGGGGTGAGGGAGTATTGTGACGAATAGTGATGTAACATTGTGATATCAGTGGTGAGAGAGCATTTTGATGAGAAGTACATGTAACATTGTGAAGACAAAGTTTATGGAGCATTGTGATGACAAGATTGTGGAGCACTGTGATGACAAGCGCATGGCACATTGTGATGACATGGGTAATGGAGCATTTTTCTGACAAAGGCAAGGAGCATTGTGATGACAAGTGCATGGCATATTCTGATGACATGGGTAATGGAGCATAGTTCTGACAAAGGCATGGAGCATTGTGATGACAAGGGTCATGGAGCATTGTGATGAAAATTTCATGGAGCTTTGTGGTCACAAATGTCACAGAGCCTTGTGATGACGCGAGCATTGTGATGAAAATTTCATGGAGCTTTGTGGTCACAAATGTCACAGAGCCTTGTGATGACGCGGGCTTGGACCACTGTGATGACTAACGTTATGAAGCATTTTGATGAATGGTGTCACGGAAAATTGTAATGACAAGGGTCATGGAGCATTGTGATGACTAGGGAATGGAGCAATGTGATGACAAGAGTCCCAGATCATTGTGTTTTCACGTATCATGGAATGTTGTGATGCCAGTTATCATGGTGCATTGTGATGATATTGGTCATGGAGCATTGTGATGAGAATGTCATGGAGCATTGGTCTGATAATATTCATGGAGTATTGTGATGACAGGGTTCATGGAGCATTTTGATTTCATTGTGATGACAATAGCCTGAAGCATTATGATGATGTGCATGATGCATTGTGATGACAGGTTTCTTGGTGCATTGAGATGAACAGGGGCATGGAGCACTGTGATGACAGGGGTCTTGGAGCATTTTGATGACAAGAGCATGGAGTATTTTGATGAGAAGCCTTTGGAACATTCTGATGACATGTGTCATGGAGCTTTGTGATGACAAGGGCATGGAGCATTGTGATTACAGGGGTCTTGGAGCATTGCGATGTCAAGTGTCATGGAGCCTTGTGATGACAAGGCCGTGGAAAATTGTGATGCCAGAGGCATCGAGCATTGGTCTGACAAGTTTCAAAGATTATTGTGATGACAGTGGACATGGTGCATTGTGATGACAAGGGCATGGATCACTGTGATGAGAAGGTCATGTATTACTGTGAAGACACGTGTCAGGGAGCACTGTGATTACATATGTCATGGTCCATTGCGATGACAATTGCAGGGACCATGGTGATGCTAAACGTAATGGAGGATTGTGATGACAAATATAATGGAGCATTGTGATGACTAGGGCTTGGAGCATTATGATGACAATGGCCATTGAGTATTTTCATGACAAGGTCGTGAAGCATTGTGATGACAATCCTGGAGCATTGTGAAGAGAAAACCATGGAGCCTTGTGATGACAAATCTCATGGAGCATACTGATGAAAAGGGGCTTGGAGCATTGAAATTACAGGGGTCTTGGAGCACTGTGATGACAAGGGCATGGAGCATTTTGATGAGAAGGCCATGGAACATTCTGATGACATGTGTCATGGAGCTTTGTGATGACAAGGACATGAAGCATTGTGATTACAGGGGTCTTGGATCATTGTGATGACAAGTGTCATGGAGACTTGTGATGATAAGGCCGTGGAACATTGTGATGGCAGGTGTCATGGAGCATTGATATGAGAGGGGTAATAGAGCACTGTGATGAGAAGGGCAAGGAACATTATGATTACAAGTTTTAGGTAGCACTGTGATGACAAATTTGTGGACCGTTGTGATGAGATGTGCATGGCACATTGCAATGACAAGTGTCATGGAGCATTTTCTGACAAAGGCATGGAGCATTGTGATGAAAAATTCATGGAGCATTGTGGTTACAAATGTCACAGAGCCTTGTGATGACGCAGGCATTGAACATTGTGATGAAAAATGTTATGAAGCATTGTGATGACAGGAGTCACGGAGCATTGTGATGACAGGGGCATGGAGCATTGTGATTAGAAGTTCATGGTGTATTTTGAAGAAAGGTGTCAGGAGCATTGTGATGACATATGTCATGGTCCATTGCGATGACAATGGCAGGGAGCATTGTGATGCCAAATGTAAAGGAGGATTGTGATGACAAATATAATGGAGCATTGTGATGACTAGGGCTTGGAGCATTATGATGAGAAGGGACATTGAGAATTTTCATGACAAGGTCATAAAGCATTGTGATGACAAGTTCCTGGAGCATTGTGATGAGAAAACCAAGGAGCCTTGTGATGACAAATCTCATGGAGCATACTGATGAAAAGGGGCACTGACCATTGTGATTACATGGGTCTTGGAACACTGTGATGACAAGGGCAAGGAGCAATGAGAGGAGAAGGTTCAGGAGCATTTTAATGACATGCGTCATTGAGTTTTGTGATGGCAAGGGCAAGGAGCATTGTGAGGAGAAGGCTAAGGAGCATTCTAATGACATGCGTCATTGAGTTTTGTGATGACAAGGGCATGGAGCATTGTGATTAAAGGGGGCTTGCAAAATTGTGATGAAAAGGGCATGGATCATTGTGATGAAATAGGCATGGTACCTTATCATGACAGGGTTCAAGCTGCCTACAGACAACAAATGTCAGGGAGAATTTTGATGACAATTGTATTGAGCATTGTGATGACAAAGGTCATGGAGCATTGTTATGACAGGTGTAATCGAGCCTTGTGATGAGAAGGGAATGGAGAATTGTGATTACAATGATTATGGACCATTTCCATGACAAATTTGTGGCCGTTTTGTTGAAAATCGCGTGGCACATCGTAATGACAAGGGTCATGGAGCATTTTTCTGACAAATGCATGGAGCATTGTAATGACAAAGGTCACGGAGCATTGTGATGAAAAGTTCATGGAGAATGGTGGGTACAAAGGTCACAGAGCCTTGTGATGACGCGGGCATGGACCAATGTGATGACAAATGTTATGAAGCACTGTGATGCCTGGAGTCACGGAGCATTGTGATGACATATGTCATGGTCCATTGCGATGACAATGGCAGGGAGCATTGTAATGCCAAATGAAACGGAGTATTGTGATAACAAAATATAATGGAGCCTTGTGATGACTAGGGCTTGGAGCATTATAATGATAAGTTCCATTGAGAATTTTCATGACAAGGTCATGAAGCATTGTGATGAAAAGGTCCTGGAGTATTGTGATGACAAGGTCCTGGGGTATTGTGATAAGAAAACCATGGAGGCTTGTGATGACAAATCTCATGGAGCATACTGATGAAATGGGGCTGGACCACTGTGATTACATGGTTCTTGGAACATTGTGATAACAAAGGCATGGATCATTGTGAGGAGAAGTCCAAGGAGCATTCTAATGATATGCATCATAGAGCTTTGTGATGACAAGGGCATGGAGCATTGTGATTACAGCGGTCTTGGAGCATTGTGATGAAAAGGGCATGGATCATTCTGATGAAAAAGGCATGGAGCCTTGTCATGACAGGGTTCAAGGAGCATACTGACGACAAGTGTCAGGGAGCATTTTGATGACAAGTGTATTGAGCATTGTGATGACAAAGGTCATGGAGCATTGTGATGAGAAGACCATGGATAATTGTGATGACGAGAGTCATGGGATATTATGATGACAAGTGTTATGGAATATTGTGATCACAAGGGTTTGGAGCATTGTTATGACAGAATTCATGGAGCATTTTGACTTCTTTGTGATGACAATAGCATGAAGCATTATGATGATGGGCATGGTGCATTGTGATGACAGGGTTCATGGATCATTGAGATGAAAAGGGGCATGGAGCATACTGATTACAGGGGTCTTGGAGCATTGTGATGAGAAGGGTCATGGAGCCTTGTGATGACAAGGCCAAGGAACATCCTGATGGCAGGGGTCATGGAGCATTGTTATGACAGGGGTAATGGAGCATTGTGATGGCAAGGGCATGAAGCATTGTGATGAGAAGGCCATGGAGTATTCTGATGACATGTGTCATGGAGCTTTGTGATAAAAAGGCATGGAGCAAGGTGATGAGAGCATTCATGGAGCATCGTGATGACAATGACATGGAGCATTGTGATGCCAAGTGTCATGGATCTCTGTGATGACAAAGGTCATGAAGCATTTTGATGACAAGGAGGTTGTGCATTGTGATGAGAAGGGCAGAGAGCATTGGGATGACAGGGTCATGGAGCAACTGATGAAAAGGGTCATGGAACATTTTGATGACATTGGTTATGCAACATTGTGATGTCAGGGGTCATGGAACATTTTGATGAAACGGGTCATGGAGCATTTTGATAACAGTGGTTATGGAACATTGTGATGTCAGGGGTCATTGAACATTGTGATGATAAGTGCATGTACCATTGTGATGACAGGAGTCATGGAACATTATGATGACATGGGAGAGGCAGTATTGTTCCGAATAGTGATGTAACATTGTGATATCAGTGGTGAGACAGCATTTTGATGAGAAGTGCATAGAGCATTGTGATGACAAGGTTTATGGAGCATTGTGATGGCAAGATTGTGGAGCAGTGTGATGACAAGCGCATGGTGCACTGTGATGACATGTGTCATGGAGCATTGTGCTGACAAGAGCATGGAGCATTGTGATGACAAGGGTCATGGAGCATTGGGCTGAAAATGTTCATGGAGTATTGTGATGACAGGGGTCATGAAGCATTGTGATGACAGAGGTCATGGAGAATTTTGATTTCATTGTGGTGACAGTAGGCGGAAGCATTATGATGATGGGCATGATGCATTGTGATAACAGGGTTCATGGAGCATTGAGATGAAACGGGGCATGGAGCATTGTGATTACAGTGGTCTGGGAGCATTGTGATGACATGGGCATGGAGCATTTTGATGAGAAGGCCATGGAACATTATGATGACATGTGTCATGGAGCTTTGTGATGACAAGGGCATGGAGCATTGTGATTACAGGGGTCTTGGAGCATTGTGATGACATGTGTCATGGAGCCTTGTGTTGACAAGGCCATGGAACAATGTGATGGCAGGGGTCATGGAGCATTGTTATGACAGGGGTAATGGAGCATTGTGATGAGAAGGGCATGGAGCATTGTGAATACAAGATTTATGGAGCATTGCCATGACAAATTTGTGGACCGTTGTGATGAAAAGTGCGTGGCACATTGTGGTGACAAGGGTCATGGAGGATTTTTCTGATAAAGGCGTGGAGCATTGTGATGACAAGGGTCACGGAGCATTGTGATGGAATTTTCATAGAGCATTGTGGTTACAAAGGACACAGAGCCTTGTGATGGCGCGGGCATGGACCATTGTGATGACAAATGTTATGAAGCACTGTGATGACTGGAGTCACATAGCATTGTGATGACAGGTGTCATGGAGCAATGTGATGAGAGCTTTCATGGAGCATCGTGATGGCAATGACATGGAGCATTGTGATGCCAAGCGTCATGGATCTTTGTGATGACAAAGGTCATGGATCATTTTGATGACAAGGGTGTTGTGCATTGTGATGAGAAGTGTTGGGAGCATTTTCATGACAGGGTCATGGAGCAATTTGATGAAATGTGTCATGGAGCATTTTGTTGACAGGGGTTATGAAACATTGTGATGTCAGGGGTCATCGAACATTGTGATGAGAATGCATGTAGCATGGTGATGACAGGAGTCATGGAACATTGTGATGCCTGGGGTGAGGGACTATTGTGACGAATAGTGATGTAACATTGTGATATCAGTGGTGAGAGAGCATTTTTTTTTTTTTTATGAACAATTTTTTTTTTAATTAGTTTCTGCTTTATAACAAAGTGAATCAGTCATACATATACATCTGTTCCCACATCCCTTCCCTCATGCATCTCCCTCCCTTCCACCCTCCCCATCCCACCCCTCCAGGCGGTCACAAAGCACCGAGCTGATCTCCCTGTGCTCTGCGGCTGCTTCCCACTATCTATCTACCTTACGTTTGGTAGTGTATATATGTCCATGCCTCTCTTTCGCTTTGTCACAGCTTACCCTTCCCCCTCCCCATATCCTCAAGTCCATTCTCAAGTAGGTCTGTGTCTTTATTCTCGTTTTGCCCCTAGGTTCTTCATGACATTTTTTTTTTAAATTCCGTATATATGTGTTAGCATACGGTATTTGTCTTTCTCTTTCTGACTAACTTCACTCTGTATGACAGACTCTAGGTCTATCCACCTCATTACAAATAGCTCAGTTTCGTTTCTTTTTATGGCTGAGTAATATTCCATTGTATATATGTGCCACATCTTCTTTATCCATTCATCCGATGATGGACACTTAGGTTGTTTCCAGCTCTGGGCTATTGTGAATAGAGCTGCAATGAACATTTTGGTACATGTCTCTTTTGGAATTATGGTTTTCTCAGGGTATATGCCCAGTAGTGGGATTGCTGGGTCATATGGTAGTTCTATTTGTAGTTTTTTAAGGAACCTCCATACCGTTCTCCATAGTGGCTGTACCAATTCACATTCCCACCAGCAGTGCAAGAGTGTTCCCTTTTCTCCACACCCTCTCCAGCATTTATTGTTTCTAGATTCCTTGATGATGGCCATTCTGACTGGTGTGAGATGATATCTCATTGTAGTTTTGATTTGCATTTCTCTAATGATTAATGATGTTGAGCATTCTTTCATGTGTTTGTTGGCAGTCTGTATATCTTCTTTGGAGAAATGCCTATTTAAGTCTTCTGCCCATTTTTGGATTGGGTTGTCTGTTTTTTTGCTATTGAGCTGCATGAGCTGTTTATAAATTTTGGAGATTAATCCTTTGTCAGTTGCTTCATTTGCAAATATTTTCTCCCATTCTGAGGGTTGTCTTTTGGTCTTCTTTATGGTTTCCTTTGCTGTGCAAAAGCTCTGAAGTTTCATTAGGTCCCATTTGTTTATCTTTGTTTTTATTTCCATTTCTCTAGGAGGTGGGTCCAAAAGGATCTTGCTGTGATTTATGTCATAGAGTGTTCTACCTATGTTTTCCTCTAAGAGTTTGATAGTTTCTGGCCTTACATTTAAGTCTTTAATCCATTTTGAGCTTATTTTTGTGTATGGTGCTAGGGAATGATCTAATCTCAAACTTTTACATGTCCCTGTCCAGTTTTCCCAGCACCACTTATTGAAGAGGCTGTCCTTTCTCCACTGTACATTCCTGCCTCCTTTATCAAAGATAAGTTGTCCATATGTGCGTGGGTTTATCTCTGGGCTTTCTATCCTGATCCACTGATCTATCTTTCTGTTTTTATGCCAGTACCAGACTGTCTTAATTACTGTAGCTTTGTAGTATAGTCTGAAGTCAGGGAGCCTGATTCCTCCAGCTCCGTTTTTCGTTCTCAAGATTGCTTTAGCTATTCGGGGCCTTTTGTTTTTCCAAACAAATTTTGAAATTTTTTGTTCTAGTTCTGTGAAAAATGCCATTGGTAGTTTGATAGGGATTGCATTGAATCTGTAGATTGCTTTCGGTAGTAGAGTCATTTTCACAATATTGATTCTTCCAATCCAGGAGCATGGTATATCTCTCCATCTATTTGTATCATCTTTAATTTCTTTCATCAGTGTCTTATAGTTTTCTGCATACAGGTTTTTTGTCTCCTTAGGTAGGTTTATTCCTAGATATTTTATTCTTTTTGTTGCGATGGTAAATGGGAGTGTTTTCTTGATTTCATTTTCAGATTTTTCATCATTAGTGTATAGGAATGCCAGAGATTTCTGTACATTAATTTTATATCCTGCTACTTTACCAAATTCATTGATTAGCTCTAGTAGTTTTTCGGTAGCATCTTTAGGATTCTCTATGTATAGTATCATGTCATCTGCAAACAGTGACAGCTTTACTTCTTCTTTTCCAATTTGGATTCCTTTTATTTCCTTTTCTTCTCTGATTGCTGTGGCTAAAACTTCCAAAACTATGTTGAATAAGAGTGGTGAGAGTGGGCAGCCTTGTCTTGTTCCTGATCTTAGTGGAAATGGTTTCAGTTTTTCACCATTGAGGACAATGTTGGCTGTGGGTTTGTCATATATGGCCTTTATTATGTTGAGGAAAGATCCCTCTATACCTACTTTCTGCAGGGTTTTTATCATAAATGGGTGTTGAATTTTGTCGAAAGCTTTCTGTGCATCTATTGAGATGATCATATGGTTTTTCTCCTTCAACTTGTTAATATGGTGTATTACACTGATTGATTTGCGTATATTGAAGAATCCTTACATTCCTGGGATAAACCCCACTTGATCATGGTGTATGATCCTTTTAATGTGCTGTTGGATTCTGTTTGCTAGTATTTTGTTGAGGATTTTTGCATCTATGTTCATCAGTGATATTGGCCTGTAGTTTTCTTTCTTTGTGACATCCTTGCCTGGTTTTGGTATCAAGGTGATGTCGGCCTCGTAGAATGAGTTTGGGAGTGTTCCTCCCTCTGCTATATTTTGGAAGAGTTTGAGAAGGATAGGTGTTAGCTCTTCTCTAAATGTTTGATAGAATTCACCTGTGAAGCCATCTGGTCCTGGGCTTTTGTTTGATGGAAGATTTTTAATCACAGTTTCAATTTCAGTGCTTGTGATTGGTCTATTCATATTTTCTATTTCTTCCTGAGTCAGTCTTGGCAGGTTGTGCATTTCTAAGAATGTGTCCATTTCTTCCAGGTTGTCCATTTTATTGGAATAGAGTTGCTTATAGTAATCTCTCATAATCTTTTGTATTTCTGCAGTGTCAGTTGTTACTTCTCCTTTTTCATTTCTAATTCTATTGATTTGAGTCTTCTCCCTTTTTTTCTTGATGAGTCTGGCTAATGGTTTGTCAATTTTGTTTATCTTCTCAAAGAACCAGCTTTTAGTTTGGTTGATCTTTGCTATCGTTTCCTTCATTTCTTTTTCATTTATTTCTGATCTGATCTTTATGATTTCTTTCCTTCTGCTAGCTTTGGGGTATTTTTGTTCTTCTTTCTCTAATTGCTTTAGGTGCAGGGTCAGGTTGTTTACTCGAAATGCTTCCTGTTTCTTAAGGTGGGATTGTATTGCTATAAACTTCCCCCTTAGAACTGCTTTTGCTGCGTCCCATAGGTTTTGGGTCGTCGTGTCTCCATTGTCATTTGTTTCTAGGTATTTTTTAATTTCCTCTTTGATTTCTTCAGTGATCACTTCGTTATTGAGTAGTGTATTGTTTAGCCTCCATGTGTTTGTATTTTTTACACATCTTTTCCTGTAATTGATGTCTAGTCTCATAGCATTGTGGTCGGAGAAGATACTTGATACAATTTCAATTTTCTTAAAATTACCGAGGCTTGATTTGTGACCCAAGATATGATCTATCCTGGAGAATGTTCCATGAGCACTTGAGAAAAATGTGTATTCTGTTGTTTTTGGATGGAATGTCCTATAAATATCAACTAAGTCCATCTCGTTTAATGTATCATTTAAAGCTTGTGTTTCCTTATTTATTTTCATTTTGGATGATCTGTCCATTGGTGAAAGTGGGGTGTTAAAGTCCCCTACTATGAGTGTGTTACTGTCGATTTCCCCTTTTATGGCTGTTAGTATTTGCCTTATGTATTGAGGTGCTCCTATGTTGGGTGCATAAATATTTACAATTGTTATATCTTCTTCTTGGATCGATCCCTTTATCGTTATGTAGTGTCCTTCCTTGTCTCTTCTAATAGTCTTTATTTTAAAGTCTATTTTGTCTGATATAAGAATTGCTACTCCAGCTTTCTTTTGATTTCCATTTGCATGGAATATCTTTTTCCATCCCTTTACTTTCAATCTGTATGTGTCTCTAGGTCTGAAGTGGGTCTCTTGTAGACAGCATATATATGGGTCTTGTTTTTGTTTCCATTCAGCCACTCTGTGTCTTTTGGTGGGAGCATTTAGTCCATTTACATTTAAGGTAATTATTGATATGTATGTTCCTATTCCCATTTCCTTAATTGCTTTGGGTTCGTTATTGTAGGTATATTCCTTCTGTTGTGTTTCTTGCCTAGAGAAGTTCCTTTAGCATTTGTTGTAAAGCTGGTTTGGTGGTGCTGAACTCTCTCAGCTTTTGCTTGTCTGTAAAGGTTTTAATTTCTCCATCAAATCTGAATGAGATCCTTGCTGGGTAGAGTAATCTATGTTGCAGGTTTCTCTCCTTCATCACTTTAATTATGTCCTGCCACTCCCTTCTGGCTTGTAGGGTTTCTGCTGAGAGATCGGCTGTTAACCTGATGGGGATTCCCTTGTGTGTTATTTGTTGTTTTTGCCTTGCTGCTTTTAATATGATTTCTTTGTGTTTAATTTTTGACAGTTTGATTAATATGTGTCTTGGTGTATTTCTCCTTGGATTTATTCTGTATGGGACTCTCTGTGCCTCCTGGACTTGATTAACTATTTCCTTTCCCAAATTAGGGAAGTTTTCAACTATAATCTCTTCAAATATTTTCTCAGTCCCTTTCTTTTTCTCTTCTTCTTCTGGAACCCCTATAATTCGAATGTTGGTGCGTTTAATGTTGTCCCAGAGATCTCTGAGACTCTCCTCTGTTCTTTTCATTCTTTTTTCTTTATTTTGCTCTGCATCAGTTATTTCCACTATTTTATCTTCCACCTCACTTATCCGTTCTTCTGCCTCAGTTATTCTGCTATTGATCCCATCTAGAGTATTTTTCATTTCATTTATTGTGTTTTTAATCGATGCTTGATTCATCTTTAGTTCTTCTAGGTCCTTGTTAACTGTTTCTTGCATGTTGTCTCTTCTATTTCCAAGATTATGGATCATGGAAATAGAATCTTGGATCAGCTTTACTATCATTATTCTGAATTCTTTTTCAGGTAGACTGCCTATTACCTCTTCATTTGTTAGGTCTGGTAGGTGTTTATCTTGCTCCTTCACCTGCTGTGTGTTTTTCTGCCTTCTCATTTTGCTTATGTTACAGTGTTTGGGGTCTCCTTTTTGCCGGCTGCAGATTCGTAGTTCCCGTTGTTTTTGGTGTCTGACCCCAGTGGCTAAGGTTGTTTCAGTGGGTTGTGTAGGCTTCCTGGTGGGGGGGACTAATTCCTGTGCTCTGGTGGTTGAGGCTCGATCTTGTCTTTCTGGTGGACAGGTCCACGTCTGGTGGTGTGTTTTGGGGTGCCTATGGCCTTATTATGTTTTTAGGTAGCCTCTCTGCTAATGGGTGGGGTTGTGTTCCTGCCTTGCTAGTTGCTTGGCATAGGGTGACCTGCACTGTAGCTTGCTGGTCGTTGACTGAAGCTGGGTGCTGGTGTTGGGATGGAGATCTCTGGGAGATTTTCGCTGCTTGATATTATGTGGAGCTGGGAGGTCTGTTGTGGACCCGTGTCCTGAAGTTGGCTCTCCCACTTCAGAGGCACAGCACTGGCTCCTGGCTGCAGCACCAAGAGCCTTTCATCCACCCGGCTCAGAGTAACAGGGAGAAAAAGTAGAAAGAAAGAATTAGTAGAAGAAAGAAAGAGAGAGGGAAAGAAAGGAAGAAGGGAAGAAAGGAAGGAAGGAAGGAAGGAAGAAAGAAAGGAGGGAGGGAGGGAGGGAGGAAGGATGGAAAGAAAGAAGGAAAGAAAGGAGGGAGGGAGGGAGAAAGGAAAGGAAGAAAGACAGGAGGGAGGGAGGAAGGAAAGAAAAAGAAAGTGGAAAGAAGAAGGGTGGGAGGGAGGAAAGAAAAAGAAAGAAGGAAAGGAGGAGCGGAGGGAGGGAGGGAGGAAGGGAGAGTAGGAAAAAAAGAAAGAGCAGGTAAAGTAAAATAGAATAAAGTATGAAATATAGTAGCGTTATTAAAATTAGAAAGTAATTATTGAAAAAAAAAAAAAAAAAACGGACCGATAGAACCCTGAGACATATGGTGGAAGCAAAGCTATACAGAGAGAATCTTACACAGAAGATTACACATACACATTCACAAAAAGAGAGCAGGGGGAAAAATCAAAAATCTTGCTCTCCAAGTCCACCTCCTCAATTTGGGATAATTCGTTGTAAAAAGAGGAAAAGGGCGAGAAGTCTGAAATCTTGCTCTCTAAGTCCACCTCCTTAATTTGGAATAATTCGTTGTAAAAAGAGGAAAAGGGGGGAAAGTCTTAAATCTTGTCCTCAAAGTCCACTTCCTCAATTTGGGATGATTCGCTGTCCATTCATGCACTCCACAGACGCAGGGCACATCAAATGGACCGTGGAGCTTTAATCCGCTGCCTCCGAGGCTGCACAGAGAGATTTCCCTGCCTCTGCTCTCACAGCTCCCGGGTCTCAGCCTTGGACCTGGCCCCGCCTCTGCGCGTAGGTCGCCGGAGGGCGTCCGTTCTTCGCTCAGACAGGACGGGTTTAAAGGAGCCGCTGATTCGGGGGCTCTGGCTCACTCAGGCAGAGGGGAGGGAGGGGCGCGCAGTGTGGGGCGGGCCTGCGGCGGCTGAGGCCGGCGTGACGTTGCAGCAGCCCGTGGCGCTCCGTGCGCTTTCCCGGGAAAGCCGTCCCCGGGTCTCGGGGACCCCAGAAGTGGCGGGGTGCACAGGCCCCCCGGAAGGCGGGGCGGACAGTGACCCGCGCTCGCACACAGGCCCCGCGGCGGCGGCGGCAGCGGCGGCGGCGGCGGCGGGCTGCGGCGGCGGCGGCGGGCCGCGGCGTGCGGGCGGCGGCGGCGGCGGCGGCGGCAGCGGCGGCCCACGCCCGTCTCCGAGGTCCGTGCCTTACCCGCGGCTCGTGCCTGTCACCGGCGCTTCCCCAAGCAGCCCTCTTAATGCCCTCTCCTCGCGCACCAGGAAACAAAAGGGAAAAAAGTCTCTTGCCTCTTCAGCAGCTCCAGACCCTTTCCCCGGACTCCCTCCGGGCTAGCCGTGGTGCACTAACCCCTTCAGGCTCTCTTCCTGCCGCCAGCCCCAGTCCTCTCCCTGCGCTCCGACTGAAAGCCGATACCCGAGCCTCAGCTCCCAGCCCCGCCCGCCACGGCGGCCGAGCAGACAAGCCTCTAGGGCTGGTGTGTGCCTGAGGGCACCGGTCCTCTGTGCCAGAATCTCTCCGCTTTGCCCTCCGCACCCCTGTTGCTGTGCTCTCCTCCGCTACTCCGAAGCTTTACCCCTCCGCCACCTGCAGTCTCCGCCCGCGAAGGGGCTTGTAGTGTGTAGAAACCTTCCCCCCTTCACGGCTCCCTCCCACTGGTGCAGGTCCCGTCCCTATCCTATTGTCTCTGTTTATTCTTTTTTTCTTTTGCCCTACCCAGGTATGTGGGGAGCTTCTTGCCTTTTGGGGGGTCTGAGGTCTCCTGTCAGCGTTCAGTAGGTGTTCTGTAGGAGTTGTTCCACGTGTAGATGAATTTCTGATGTATCTGTGGGGAGGAAGGTGATCTCCGCGTCTTACTCTTCCGCCATCTTCCTCCGGGGTCTCGGTGAGAGAGCATTTTGATGAGAAGTGCATGGAGCATGGTGATGACAATGTTTATGGAGCATTGTGATGAAAAGATTGTGGAACACTGTGATGACAAGAGAATGGTGCATTTTGATTACATGTGTCGTGGAGCATTGTGCTGACAAGCGCATGGAGCATTGTGATGACAAGTGTCAAGGAGCATTGTGCTGAGAAAGGCATAGAGCATTGTGATGACAAGGGTGAAAGAGCATTGTGATGAAAAGTTCATGGAGCATTGTGGTTAAAATGGTCACAGAGACTGTGGATGATGAGGGCATGGACCACTGTGATGACAAAGGGCATGAAGTATTGTGATGACTGGAGTCACGGAGCATTGTGATGACAGAGCTCATGGAGCATTGTGATAACAAGGGCATAAAGCACTGTGATGACAAGGGCATGGAGCATTAGTCTAATAATTTTCATGGATTATTGTGATGACAGTTGGAATGGCACATTGTGATGACAAGGGCATGGAGAATTGTGAAGAACAGGTCATGCAGTATTGTGAGACAGGTGCCATGGGGGATTCTGATGACAAAGGTAATGGAGCATTGTGATGACAAGGGTCAGGGAGCATGGTGCTGACAAGTGCATGCAGAATTATGATATCAAGGGTCATGACAGGGGTCTTGGAGCATTTTTCTTACAAAGGCATGTAGCATTGTGATGACAAGGTTCATGGAGCATTGTGATGAAAAGATCATGGAGCATTGTCGTTACAAAGGTCACAGAGCCTTGTGATGATGAGGGCATCGACCACTGTGATGACAAATGTTATGAAGCATTGTGCTGCCTGGAGTCACGGAACATTGGGATGACAGGTGTCATGGACATTGTGATGACAAGGGCATGGAGCATTGTGATGAGAAGGTCATGGGGTATTGTGAAGATAGGTGTCAGGGAGCATTGTGATGACATATGTCATGGTCCATTGTGATGACAATGGCAGGGAGCATTGTGATGGCAAATGTAATAGAGGATTGTGATGACAAATATAATAGAGCATTATGATGACTAGGGCTTGGAGCATTATGATGAGAAGAGCCATTGAGAATTTTCATGGCAAGGTCGTGAAGCACTGTGATGACAAGGTCCTGGATCATTGTGATGAGAAAACCATGGAACCTTGTGATAACAAATCTCATGGAGGATACTGAAGAAAAGGGACATGGACCATTGTGATTACAAGGGTCGTAGAACATTGTGATGACATGGGCATGGAGCATTGTGAGGATAAGGCCAAGGAGCATTATAATGACATGTGTCATTGAGCTTTGTGATGACAAGGGCATGGAGCATTGTGATTACAGGGGTCTTGGAGCATTTTGATGAAAAGGGCATGGATCACTGTGATGAAAAAGGCATGGAGCCTTGTCATGACAGGGTACAAGGAGCATACAGACAACAAGTGTCAGGGAGCATTTTGATGACAAGTGTATTGAGCATTGTGATGACAAAGGTCATGGAGAATTGTGATGAGAAGACCATGGATAATTGTGATGACGAGAGTCATGGGACATTGTGATGACAAGTGTTAAGGAATATTGTGATCACAAGGGTTTCGAGCATTGTTATGACAGAGGTCATGGAGCATTTTGATTTCATTTTGATGACAATAGCATGAAGCATTATGATGAAGGGCATGGTGCATTGTGATGACAGGGTTCATGGATCATTGTGATGAAAAGGGGCATGGAGCATTGTGATTACAGGGATCTTGGAGCATTGTGATGAGAAGGGTCATGGGGCCTTGTGATGACAAGGCCATGGAACATTGTGATGGCAGGAGTCATGGAGCACAGTTATGACAGGGGTAATGGAGCATTGTGATGGCAAGGACATGGTGCCTTGTGATGAGGCCATGGAGCATTCTGATGACATGTGTCATGGGGCTTTGTGATGACAAGAACATGAAGCAATGTGATGAGAGCGTTCATGGAGCATTGTGATGACAATGACATGGAGCATTGTGATGACTAGGGTCATGGATCTTTGTGATGACAATGGTCATGGAGCATTTTGATGAGAAGTGTGTGGTGCATTTTGATGAGAAGGGCAGGGATCATTATGATGACAGATGTCATGGAGCACTGTGATGACAAGCGTCACGGAGCATTGTGAATACAGGGGTCATGGAGCATTGGTATGACAAGGGCATGGATCATTCTGATGACAAGGGTCATGGAGCATTGGGCTGAAAATGTTCATGGAGTATTGTGATGACAGGGTTCATGGATCATTGTGATGACAGAGGTCATGGAGCATTTTGATGACAAGGGTGTTGTGCATTGTGATGAGAAGGGCAGGGAGCATTTTGATGACAGTGTCATGGAGGAATTTGATGAAAAGTTTCATGGAACATTTTGATGACAGCTGTTATGGAACATTGTGATCTCAGGGGTCATCGAACATTGTGATGATATATGCATGTAGCATTGTGATATCAGTGGTGAGAGAGCATTTTGATGAGAAGTGCATGGAGCAATGTGATGTCAAATTTTATGGAGCATTGTGATTACAATATTGTGGAGCACTGTGATGACAAGCGCATGGTGCATTGTGATGACATGTGTCATGGAGCATTGTGCTGACAAGCGCACGGAGCATTGTGATGACAAGGGTTATGGAACATTGTGCTGAGAAAGGCATAGTGCATTTTGATAACAAGGGTCAAAGAGCATTGTGATGAAATGTTCATGGAGCATTGTGGTTAAAATGGTCACAGAGACTGTTGATGACGAGGGCATGGAACATTGTGATGCAAACGTCGTGAAGCATTGTGATGACTGGAGTCACGGAGCATTGTGATGACAGGGGTCATGGAGCATTGTGATAACAAGGGCATGGAGCATTGTGATGACAAGGGCATGGAACATTGGTCTCATATGTTTCATGGATTATTGCAATGACAGTTGGAATGGCGCATTGTGATGACAAGGTCATGGAGCATTGTGATGACCAGGTCATGCAGTATTGTGAAGACAAGTGTCAGGGAGTATTGTGATAACATATGTAATGGCCCATGGTGATGACAATGGCATGGAGCATTGTGATGCCAAGTGTCATGGAGGAATCTGATGACAAAGGTAATGGAGCATTTTGATGACAATAGCTTGGAGCATTGTGGTGACAAGGGTCAGGGAGCATTGTGCTGATAAGTGCATGGAGAATTGTGATGACAAGGGTCATGGAGCATTCTGAAGACAAGCTTGTGGATTATTTTGATGACAATGGCATGGAGCATTGTGATGAAAACGGCATGGGACATTGTGATGAAAAAGTCATGGAGCCTTTTCCTGACAGGGGTCAAGGAGCATTCTGATGACAAGTGTCAGGGAGCATTGTGATGACAAGTGTATTGAGAATTGTGATGACAATCTTCATGGAGCATTGTGATGAAAAGGGCATGGAGTATTTTGGTGACAGGCATCATGGAGCGTTGTGATGACAAGTGTTATGGAACACTGTGATCACGAGGGTTTGGAGCATTGTGATGAGAAGTGTCATCGAGCCATGTGTTGACAAGGCCATGGAGCATTTTGATGGCAGGGGTCATGGTGCATTGTTATTACAGGTGTAATGGAGCATTGTGATGAAAAGAGCATGGATCATTGTGATTACAAGGTTTATGGAGCACTGTGATGACAAAGTTTTGGACCGTTGTAATGAAAAGCGTGTTGCACACTGTGATGACAAGGGTCATGGAGCATTTTTCTGACAAAGGCATGGAGCATTGTGCTGAGAAATTCATAGAGCATTGTGATGACAAGGGTCAAAGAGCATTGTGATGAAAAGTTCATGGAGCACTGTGGTTAAAAAGGACACAGAGACTGTTGATGACGAGCACATGGACCATTGTGATGACAAAGGTCATGAAGCATTGTGATGACTGCAATCACGGAGCACTGTGATGACAGGGGTCATGAAGCATTTTGATAACCAGGGCATGGAGCATTGAGATGAAAAGGGCATGGAGCATTGGTCTAATAATTTCATGGATTATAGCGATGACATTTGGAAAGGCGCATTGTGATCACAAGGGCATGGATAATTTTGATGACCAGGTCATGCATTATTGTGAAGGCAGTTGTCAGAGAGCATTGTGATGACATATGTAATGGCCCGATGACAACAATGGCATGGAGCATTGTGATGCCAAGTTTAATGGAGGATTCTGATGAAAATGGTAATGGAGCACTGTGATGACAATGGATTAGAGCATTGTGATGACAAGGGTCAGGGAGCATTGTGCTGACAAGTGCATGGGGAATTGTGATGACAAGTGTCATGGAGCATTCTGATGACAAGCTTGTGGTGTGTTTTGATGACAATGGCTTGGGGCATTGTGATGAAAATGGCATGGGGCATTGTGATGAAAAAGGCATGGGGCATTGTGTTGAAAAAGGCATGGAGCCTTTTCGTGACAGGGTTCAATGAGCATTTTGACGACAAATGTCAGGGAGCATTCTGATGACATATGTAATGGCCCGATGACAACAATGGCATGGAGCATTGTGATGCCAAGTGTCATGGAGGATTCTGATGACAATGGAAGTAGAGCATTGTGATGACAATGGTTTGGAGCATTGTGATGACAAAGGCCATGGAGCATTGTGATGACAAGGGCATGGAGTATTGTGATGACAGGCAGCATGCAGCGTTGTGATGACAAGTGTTATGGAATACTGAGATCACAAGAGTTTGGAGAATTGTGATGAGAGATGTCATGGATCATTTTGATTTCAAGGAGCATGGAGCATTCTGATGACAAGGGCATGAAGCAATGTGAACCCATGGTTCGTGGAGGATTGTGATGAAAATAGTATTGGAGTATTGTGACGACAAGCGCATAGGGCATTGTAATGACAAATTCATGTAGCATTTTGCAGACAAAGGCATGGAGCATTGTGATGACAGGTGTCATGGAGCACTGTGATGACAAGCGTCACAGAGCATTGTGAATACAGGGGTCATGGAGCATTGGGATGACAAGGGCATGGAGCATTGTGAGGTGAAGACCAAGGAGCATTCTAATGATATGTGTCATTGAGCTTTGTGATGACAAGGGCATGGTGAATTATAATTACAGTGCTCTTAGAGCATTGTGATGAAAAAGGCATGGATCATTGTGATGAAAAAGGCATGGATCCTTGTCATGACAGGGTTCAAGGAGCATACAGACAACAAGTGTCAGGGAGCATTGTGATGACAAGGGTGTTGAGCATTGTGATGACAAAAGTCATGGAGCATTGTGATGAGAAGACCATGGATAATTGTGATGACTAGCGTCAAGGGGCATTGTGATGACAAGAGTTATGGAATATTGTGATCACAAGGGTTTGCAACACTCTGATGACAGGGTTCATGGATCATTTAGATGAAAAGGGGCATGGAACATTTTGATAACATGGGTTTAGGAGCATTGTGATGAGAAGGGTCATGCGGCCTTGTGATGACAAGTCCATGGAACATCGTAATGGCAGTGGTCATGGAGCATTCTTATGACAGGTGTAATGGAGCACTGTGTTCAGAAGGCCATGGAGCATTCTGATGACATGTGTCATGGAGCTTTGTGATGACAAGGGCATTGAGCAATGTGATGAGAGCATTCATGGAGCATTGTGATGACAATGATATTGAGCATTGTGATGCCAAGGGTCAAGTTTCTTTGTGATGACAAAAGTCATGGAGCATTTTGATGACAAAGGCGTTGTTCATTGTCATGAGAAGGGCAGGGAGCATTGTGATGACAAGGTGATGGAGCAATTTGATGAAAAGTGTCATGGAACATTTTGATGACAGGGGTTATGGAACATTGTGATGTCAGGGGTCATGGAGCATTTTGATGAAAAGGGTTTTGGAGCATTTTGATGACAGTGGTTATGGAACATTGTGATGTCAGGGGTCATCGAACATTGTGATGATAAGTGCATGTACCATTGTGATGACAGGAGTCACGGAACATTGTGACGACAGTGGTGAGGGAGTATTTTGATGAATAGTGATGTAACATTGTGATATGAGTGGTGAGAGGGCATTTTGATGAGAAGTGCATTGAGCATTGTGATGACAAGGTGTATGGAGCACTGTGATGACAAGATTGTGGAGCACTGTGATGACAAGCACATGGCACATTGTGATGACATGTGTCATGGAGCATTGTGCTGACAAGCGCATGGAGCACTGTGATGACAAGGGTCATGGAGCATTGTGCTGAGAAAGGCATAGAGCATTGTGATGACAAAGGTCAAAGAGCATTGTGATGAAAATTTCATGGAGCATTGTTGTTAAAAAGGTCACAGAGAGTGTTGATGATGAGGGCATGGACCATTGTGATGAGAAAAGTCATGAAGCATTGTGATGACTGGAGTCACGGAGCATTGTGATGACAGTGGTCATGGAGCATTGTGATAACTACGCATGTAGCATTGTGATGACAAGGGCATGGAGTATTCTAATAAGTTTCATGGATTATTGCGATGACAGTTGGAATGGCGCATTGTGATGACAAGGTCATGGTGCACTGTGATGACCAGGTCATGCAGTATTGTGAAGACAGGTGTCAGGGAGCATTGTGATGACAATTTTAATGGCCCATTGTGATGGCAATAGCATGGAGCATTGTGATGCCAAGTGTCATTGAGGATTCTGATGACAAAGGTAATGGAGCATTGTGATGACAATGGCTTGGGGCATTGTGATGACAAAGGTCAGGGAGCATTGTGCTGACAAGTGCATGGAGAATTGTGATGGCAAGGGTCATGGAGCATTCTGATGACAAGCTTGTGAATTATAGTGATGACAATGGCATGGATCATTGTGATGAAAACGGCATGGGACATTGTGATGAAAAAGGCATGGAGCCTTTTAGTGACAGGCTTCAAGGAGCATTCTGACGACAAGTGTCAGGGAGCATTGTGATGACAAGGGCATTGAATATTGTGATGACAGTCATCATGGAGCATTGTGATGACAAGTGTTGTGGAACATTGTAATCACAAGGGTTTGGAGCATTGTGATGACAGAGGTCATGGATCATTTTGATTTCAAGGAGCATGGAGCATTGTGATGACACGGACATGAAGCAATGAGATCCCAATGTTCATGGAGGATAGTGATGACAATGGTAATGGAGTATTGTGATGACAAGCGCAAAGAGCATAGTAATGACAATGTCATGTAGCATTTTGCTGACAAAGGCATGGAGCATTGTGATGACATGTGTCTTTGAGCATCGTGATGACAAGTGTCATGGAGCCTTGTGATGACAAGGCCGTGGAACATTGTGATGGCAAGGGTCATGGAGCATTTTTAAGAGAGGTGTAATGGAGCATTTCGATGAGAAAGGCATGGATAATTTTGATGACGAGCGTAATGGGGCACTATGATGGCAAGGGTAATGGAATATTGTGATCACAACGGTTTGGAGCATTGTTATTACAGAGGTCATGGAGCATTTTGATTTCATTTGGATGACAATATTATGAATCATTATGATGATGTGCATGGTGCATTGTGATGACAGGTTTCATGGGCCATTGAGATGAAAATGGGCATGGAGCATTGTGATTACAGGGTTATTGGAGCATTGTGAGGAGAAGGGTAATGGAGCCTTGTGATTACAAGGCCATGGAACAACGTGATGGCAGGGATCATGGAACATTGTTATGACAGGTGTAATGAAGCATTGTGATGGCAAGGGAATGGAACATTGTGATGAGAAAACCATTGTGCATACTGATTAAATGTGTCATGTAGCTTTGTGATGACAAGGGCATGGAGCAATGTGATGAGAGCGTTCATAGAGCACTGTGATGACAAGGACATGGAGCTCTGTGATGCCAAGTGTCATGGAGCAGCTTGATGACAAGTGTGTTGTGCATTGTGATGAGAAGGGCAGGGAGCATTGTGATGACAGGGTCATGGAGCAATTTGATGAAAACTGTCATGGAGCATCTTGATGATAGGGTTTATGGAACATTGTGATGTCAGGGGTCATCGAACTTTGTGATGATAAGTGCATGTAGCATTGTGATGACAGGAGTCATGGAACATTGTGATGACGGGTGCGGGAGTATTGTGACGAATAGTGATGTAACATTGTGATATCAGTGGTGAGAGAGCATTTAATGAGAAGTGCATGGAACGTTGTGATGACAATGTTAATGGAGCATTGTGATGACATGTGTCATGGAGCACTGTCCTGACAAGCACATGGAGCATTGTGATGACAAGGGTCATGGAGTATTGTTCTGAGAAAGGCATAGAGCATTGTGATGACAAAGGTCAAAGAGCATTGTGATGAAAAGTTCATAGAGCATTGTGGTTAAATAGTCACAGTGACTGTTGATGATGAGGGCATGGACCATTGTGATGAAAAATTTCATTAAACATTGTGATGATTGGAATCACGGAGCATTGTGATTACAGGGGTCATAGATCATTGTGATAACAAGGGCATGAAGCATTGTGATGACAAGGGCATGGAGCATTGGTCTAAGAAGTTTCATGGATTATTGTGATGACATTTGGAATGGTGCATTGTGATGACAAGGGCATGGAGCATTGTGATGACCAGGTCATGCAGTATTGTGAAAACAGTTGTCAGGGAGCATTGAAATGAATTTTGTAATGGCCCATTGTGATGACAATGGCATGGAGCATTGTGATGCCAAGTGTCATGGAGGATTCTGATGACAAATGTAATGGATCATTGTGATGACAATAGCTTGGAGCATTGTGATGACAAGGATCACGGAGCATTGTGCTGACAAGTGCATGGAGAATTGTGATAACAAGGGTCATGGAGGAGTGTGATGACAAGATTGTGGAGTATTTTGATGACAATGGCATAGAGCATTGTGATGAAAACTGCATGGGACATTGTGATGAAAAAGGCATGGAGCATTTTCGTGACAGTGTTCAAGGAGCATTCTGACGACAAGTGTCAGGGAGCATTGTGATGACATGTGTATTGAGAATTGTGATGACAAAGGTCATGGAGCATTGTGATGAACAGGGCATGGAGTACTGTGATGACAGGCATCATGGAGCACTGTGATGACCAGTGTTATAGAACATTGTTATCACAAGGGTTTGGAGCATTGTGATGAGAGAGGTCATGGATCATTTTGATTTCAAAGAGCATGGAGCATTGTGATGACAAGGACATGAAGCAATGTGATCCCAAGGTTCATGGAGGATTGTGATGACAATGGTAATGGAGTATTGTGATGACAAGCGCATAGAGCATTGTAATGAAAAGGTCATGTAGCATTTTGCTGACAAAGGCATGGAGCATTGTGATGACAGGTGTCATGGAACACAGTGATGACAAGCGTCATGGAGCATTGTGAATACAGGGGTCATGGAGCATTGGGATGATAAGGGCATGGATCATTGTGATGACAAGTGTCATGGAGCATTGGGTTGAAAATGTTCATGGAATATTGTGATAACAGGGATCATGGAGCATTGTGATGACAGAGGTATTTGAGAATTTTGATTTCATTGTGCTGACAATAGCCTGAAGCATTATGATAGTGGGCATGATGCATTGTGATGACAGGGTTCATGTAGCATTTAGATGAATAGGGGCATGGAGCATTGTGATTACAGGGGTCTTGGAGCATTGTGATGACATGGGCATGGAGCATTTTGATGAGAAGGCCATGGAACATACTGATGACATCTGTCATGGAGCTTTGTGATGACAGGAGCATGGAACATTGTGATTACAGGTCTTGGAGCATTGTGATGAAACGGGCATGGATCATTGTGATGAAAAAGTCATGGAGGCTTGTCATGACAGTGTTCAAGGAGCATACAGACAGCAAGTGTTAGGGAGCATTTTGATGACAAGTGTAGTGAGCATTGTGATGACAAATGTATGGAGCATTGTGATGAGAAGACCAAGGATAATTGTGATGACGAGCGTCATGGGGCACTGTGATGAAAAGTGTTATGGAATATTGTGATAGCAAGGGTTTGGAGCATTGTTATGACAGAGGTCATGGACCATTTTGATTTCATTGTGATGACAATAGCATGAAGCATTATGATGATGGGCATGGTGCATTGTGATGACAGGTTTCATGGATCAATGAGATGAAATGGGGCATGGAGTTCTGTGATTACAGGGGTCTTGGAGCATTGTGATGAGAAGGGTCATGGAGCCTTGTGATGACAAGGCCATGGAACATCGTGATGGCAGTGGTCATGTAGCATTGTTATGACGGGTTAATGGAGCATTGTGACGGCAATGGCATGGAACATTGTGATGAGAAGGCCATGGAGCATTCTGATGACATGTGTCATGGAGATTTG
Source organism: Mesoplodon bidens (assembly GCF_964165515.1). NCBI lineage: Eukaryota > Metazoa > Chordata > Mammalia > Artiodactyla > Ziphiidae > Mesoplodon > Mesoplodon bidens. The sequence goes on from NW_027671826.1 coordinate 74,626, forward strand.
TGATGACAAGGGCATGCAGCAATGTGATGAGAGCATTCATGTAGCATCATGATGACAATGACATGGAGCTTTGTGATGCCAAGCGTCATGGATCTTTGTGATGACAAAGTCATGGAGCATTTTGATGACAAGTTCATTGTGCATTGTGATGAGAAGGGTAGGGAGCATTGTGATGACAGGGTCATGGAGCAATTTGATGAAAAGGGTCATGGAACATTTTGATGAGTGGGTTTGTAGAACATTGTGATGTCAGGGGTCATGGAGCATTTTTTGATGAAAAGTGTCATGGAATATTTTGATTACAGGAGTCATGGAACATTGTGATGACAGGGGTGAGGTTGTATTGTGACGAATAGTGATGTAACACTGTGATATCAGTGGTGAGAGAGCATTTTGATATGAAGTGCATGTAGCATTGTGATGATAAGTTTCATGGAGCATTGTGATGACAAGATTGTGGAGCACTGTGATGACAAGCAAATGGTGCATTTTGATGACATGTGTCGTGGAGGATTGTGCTGACAAGCCCAAGGAGCACTGTTATGACAAGGGTCATGGAGCATTGTGCTGAGAAAGGCATAGAGCATTGTGATGACAAGGGTCAAAGAGCATTGTGATGAAAAGTTCATGGATCATTGTGGTTAAAAACGACACAGAGATTGTTGATGATGAGGGCTTGGACCATTGTGATGACAAAGGTCGTGAAGCATTGTGATGACTGCAGTCACGGAGCACTGTGATGACAGGGGTCATGGAGCATTGTGATGACAAGGGCATGGAGCATTGTGATGACAAGGGCATGGAGCATTGGTCTAATAAGTTTCATGGATTATTGTGATGACAGTTGGAATGGCATATTGTGATGACAAGGGCATGGAGCATTGTGATGACCAGGTCATGAAGTATTGGGAAGACAGCTGTCCTGGAGCATTGTGATGACATATGTAATGGCCCGTTGTGATGACAATGGCATGGAGCATTGTGATGCCAAGTGTCATGGAGGATTCTGATGACAAATGTAATGGAGCATTGTGATGACAATGGCTTGGGGCATTGTGATGACAAGGGTCAGGGAGCATTGTGCTGACAAGTGCATGGAGAATTGTGATGACAAGGGTCACGGAGCATTCTGATGACAAGCTTGTGGTGTATTTTGATGACAATGGCATGGAGCATTTTGATGAAAGTGGCATGGGGCATTGTGATGAAAAAGGCATGTAGCGTTTTCGTGACAGGGTTCAAGGAGCATTCTGAAGACAAGTGTCAGTGAGCACTGTGATGACAAGTGTATTGAGAATTGTGATGACAAATGTCATGGACCATTGTGATGAAAAGGGCATGGAGCTTTGTGATGACATGTGTTATGGAACATTGTGATCACAAGGGTTTTGAGCATTGTGATGACAGAGGTCATGGATCATTTTGATTTCAAGGAGCATGGAGCATTGTGATGACAAGGGCCTGAAGCAATGTGATCCCACGGTTCATGGAGTATTGTGATGACCACGGCATGGAGCACTGTAATGACAAAGTCATGTAGCATTTTGCTGACAAAGCCATGGAGCATTGTGATGACAGGTGTCATGGAGCACTGTAATGAAAATCTTCACGGAGCATTGTGAATACAGGGGTCATGGAGCATTGGGATGACAAGGTCATGGATCTTTGTGATGACAAGGGTTATGGAGCATTGGGCTGAATATGTTCATGGAATATTGTGATGATAGGGGTCATGGAGCATTGTGAAGAGAGAGGTCATGGAGAATTTTGATTTCATTGTGCTCACAATAGCCTGAAGCATTATGATGATGGGCTTGATGCATTGTGAAGACAGGGTTCATGGAGCCTTGAGATTAAAAGGGGCATGGAGCATTGTGATTACAGGGGTCTTGGAGCATTATGAGGACAAGGGCATGGAACATTTGCATGAGAAAGCCATGGAACATTCTGATGACATGTGTCATGGAGCTTTGTGATGACAAGGGCAGCGAGCAATGTGATTACAGTGGTCCTGGAGCATAGTGATGACAAGTGTCATGGAGCCTTGTGATGACAAGACAGTGTGACATTGGGATGGCAGGGGTCATGGAGCATTGTTATGACAGGTGTCATGGAGCACTGTGATGACAAGTGTCACAGAGCATTGTGAATACAGAGGTCATGGAGCATTGGGATGACTAGGGCACGGATCATTTTGATGACAAGGGTCATGGAGTTTGAGCTGAATATATTCAAGGAGTATTGTGATGACAGGGGTCATGGAGCATTGTGATGACTAGGTTATGGGGCGTTGTGATGACAAGAGTCCCGGATCATTGTTTTGTCAGGTGTCATGGAGTGTTGTGATGACAGTGGTCATGGAGCATTGTGATGATATTGGTCATGTAGCATTGCGATGAGAAAGTCATGGAGCATTGGGCTGAAAATGTTAATGGAATATTGTGATGACAGGGGTCATGGAGCATTGTGATGACAAGGGCATGGAGCTTTGTGATGACAAGGCCATGTATAATTGTGATGACAAGGGTCATGGAGCATTCTGATGACAAGTTTGTGGAGTATTGTGCTGACAAACATGTAACACTGTGATGAGAAGTGTCATGGAACATAGTGATGGCAAGAACTTGGAGAATTGTGATGACCAGGGCATGGAGCATTGTGATGGCAAGACCGTGGAGCATTGTGATGAGAAGACCATGGATAATTGTGATGAAGAGCGTCATGGAGCACTGTAATGACAAGGGCTATGGAGCTTTGTGATGTCAGGGGACATGGAGCATTTTGATGAAAAGGGTCATGGAGCATTTTGATGACAGGGCTTATGGAACATTGTGATGTCATAGTTAATCGAACATTGTGATGATAAGTGCATGTAGCATTGTGATGACAGGAGTCATGGAACATTGTGATGACAGGGGTGAGGGAGTATTGTGATGAATAGTGATGTAACATTGTGATATTAGTGGTGAGAGAGCATATTGATGAGAAGTGCATGGAGCATTGTGATGACAAGGTTAATGGAGCATTGTGATGACCAGATTGTGGAGCACTGTGATGACAAGCGCATGGTGCATTGTGATGACATGTGTCATGGAGCATTGTGCTGACAAGCGCATGGAGCGTTGTGATGACAACGGTCATGGAGCATTGTGCTGAGAAAGGCATAGAGTATTTTGATGACAAGGGTCAAAGAGTATTGTGATGAAAATTTCATGGAGCATTGAGGTTAAAAAGGTCACAGAGACTGTTGATGAAGAGAGCATGGACCATTGTGATGACAAAGGTCATGAAGCATTGTGATGACTGGACTCACGGAGCATTGTGATGGCGTGGGTCATCGAGCATTGTGATAACACGGGCATGGAACATTTTGAAGACCAGGGCATGGGGCACTGTGATGAAATGTTTTATGGAACATTGTGATCACAAGTGTTTGGAGCATTGTGATGACAGAGGTCATGGATCATTTTGAGTTCAAGGAGCATGGAGCATTGTGATGACAAGGGCATGAAACAGTGTGATCCCAAGGATCATGGAGGATTGTGATGACAATGGTAATGGAGTATTGTGATGACAAGTGCATAGAGCATTGTAATGACAAGGTCATGTAGCATTTTGCTGACAAAGGCATGGAGCATTGTGATGAGAAGACCATGGAGACTTGTGATGATATGTCTCATGGAACATTCTGATGAAAAGGGGCATGGAGCCTTGTGATTACCGGGGTCGTGGAGCACTGTGATGACAAGGGCATGGAACATTGGTATGAGAAGGCCATGGAGCCTTGTCATCACAGGGTTCGAGGAGCATACTGACGACAAGTGTCAGGGAGCATTGTGATGACTAGGGTATTGAGCATTGTGGTGACAAAAGTCATGGAGCATTGTGATGAGAAGACCATGGATAATTGTGATGACAAGCGTCATGGGGCATTGTGTTGATAAGTGTTATGGAACATTTTGATCACAAGGATTTGGAGCATTGTGGTGAGAGAGGTCATGGAGCATTATGATTTCATTGTGATGACAATAGCCTGAAGCATTATGATGATGGGCATGGTACATTGTGTTGACAGGGTTCATGGAGCATTGAGATGAAAAGGGGCATTGTGATTACAGGGGTCTTGGAGCATTGAGATGAGAGGTGTAATGGAGCATTGTGATGGTAAGGGCATGGAGCACTGTGATGAGAAGGCCATGGAGCATTCTGATGACATGCGTCATGGAGCTTTGTGACGTCAAGGGCATGAAGCAATGTAATGAGAGCGATCATGGAACACTGTGATGACAATGACATGGAGCATTGTGATGCCAAGGGTCATGGATCTTTGTGATGACAAAGTCATGGAGCATTTTGATGACATGGGTGTTGTGCATTGTGATGAGAAGGGCAGGGAGCATTGTGATGACAGGGTCATGGAGCAATTTGATGAAAAGGGTTATGGAACATTTTGATGACAGGGTTATGGAACATTGTGGTGTCAGGGGTCATGGAACATTTTCATGACAGGGGTTATGGACCATTGTGATGACAGGGGAGTGGGTGTATTGTGATGACTAGTGAGGGAACATTTTGATATCAGTGGTGAAAGAGCATTTTGATAAGACCTGCAAGGAGCATTGTGATGACAAGGTCTATGGAGCATTGTGATGACATGGGTCATGGAGCACTGCGCTGACAAGCGCATGGAACATTGTGATGACAAGTGTCATGGAGCATTGAGTTGACAAAGGGATGGAGCATTGTGATAACAAGTGTCACGGAGCATTGTGATGAAAAGTTCATGGAGCATTGTGGTGACAAATTTCACAGAGCCTTGTGATGATGATGGCATGGATCATTGTGGTGACACAGGTCATGAAGCCTTGTGATGACTGGAGTCACGGAGCATTGTGAGAACTGGGGTCATGGTGCATTGTGATGACAAGGGCATGGAGCATTGTGATGACAGGGGCATGGAGCATTGGTCTGACAAGTTTCATGGATAATTGTGTTGACAGTGGGCATGGCACATTGTGATGACAAGGTCATGGAGTATTGTGAAGACAGGTGTCAGGGAGCATTGTGATGACATATTTCATGTTCCATTGTGATGACAATGGCATGGAGCATTGTGATGCCAAGTGTTTTTGAGGATTGTGATGACAAAGGTAATGGAACATTGTGATGACAAGGGCTTGGTGCACTGTGATGACAAGGGTCATGGAGCATTTTGATGACAACGGCCATTGAGAATTTTGATGAAAGGGTCGTGAAGCATTGTGATGACAGAGGCATGGAGCTTGCTATGACAGGGGTCTTGGGGTATTGCGATGACATGTGCATGGAGAATTGTGATGACAAAAATACGTAACATTGTGATGAGAACTATCATGGAGCATTGCGATGACAAGGACATGGAGAAATATGATGACAAGGGACATGGAGCATTGTGATGACCAGGGCATGGAGCATTTTGATGAAAAGGGTCAGGGAGCATTTTGATGACAGGAGTTATGGAACATTGTGATGTCATAGGTCTTCGAACTTTGTGATGATAAGTGCATGTAGCATTGTGATGACAGGAGTCATGGAGCATTTTGATGACAGGGGGGAGGGAGTATTGTGATGAATAGTGATGTAACATTGTGATATCAGTGGTGAGAGAGCATTTTGATGAGAAATGCATGGAGCATTGTGAAGACAATGGTTATGGAGCATTGTGATGACAAGGTTGTGGAGCACTGTGATGACAAGTGCATGGCGCATTGTGATGACATGTGTCACGGAGCATTGTGCTGACAAGCTCATGGAGCATTGTGATGACAAGAGTCATGGAGCATTGTGCAGAGAACGGCATAGAGCATTGGGATGACAAGGGTCAAAGAGCATTGTGATGAAAAGTTCATGGAGCATTGTGGTTAAAATGGTCACAGAGACTGTTGATGACGAGGGCATGGACCATTGTGATAACAGTGGTCATGAAGCATTGTGATGACTGGAGTCACGGAGTATTGTTATGACAGGGGTCATGGAGCATTGTGATAATAAGGGCATGGACCATTGGTCTAATAAGTTTCATGGATTATTGCGATGACTGTTGGAATGGTGCATTGTGATGACAAGGGCATTGAGCATTGTGATGACCAGGTCATGCATTATTGTGAAGACAGGTGTCAGGGAGCATTGTGATGACATATGTAAAGGCCCATTGTGATGAGAATGGCATGGAGCATTGTGATGCCAAGTGTCATGGAGGATTCTGATAAAAAAGGTAATGGAGCATTGTGACAACAATGCCTGGGAGCACTGTGATGACAATGGATACGGAGCATTGTGCGGACAAGTGCATGGAGAATTCTGATGACAAATGTCATGGATCATTCTGATGACAAGCTTGTGGAGTATTTTGATGACAACGGCATGGAGCCTTGTGATTAAAACGGCATGCGGCATTGTGATGGAATAGGCATGGAGCCTTTTCGTGACAGGGTTCAAGGTACATTCTGACGACAAGTGTCTGGGAGCATTGTGATGACAAGTGTATTGAGAATTGTGATGACAAAGGTCATGGAGCATTGTGATGAAAAGGGCATGGAGTATTGTGATGACAGGCGTCATGGAGCATTGTGATGACAAGTGTTATGGAACATTGTGATCACAAGGGTTTGGAGCATTGTGATGAGAGAGGTCATGGATCATTTTGATTTCAAGGTGCATGGAGCATTGTGATGACAGGGGTCATGGAGCATTGTGATATCAGGGATCACGGAGCATTTTGATGCAAAGGGTCATGGAGCATTTTGATGACAGGGGTTATGGAACATTGTGATTTCAGGGGAATCGAACATTGTGATGATAATTGCATGTAGCATAGTGATGACAGGAGTCATGGAACACTGAGATGAGATGGGTGAGGGAATATTGCGATAAATAGTGATGTAACATTGTGATATCAGTGGTGAGAGAGCATTATGATGAGAAGTGCATGGAGCATTGTGATGACAAGGTTTAAGGAGCATTGTGATGACAAGATTGTGGAGCACTCTGATGACAAGCGCATGGTGAACTGTGAAGACATGTGTCATGGAGCATTGAGCTGACAAGCTCATGGAGCATTGTGATGACAACGGTCATGGAGCATTGTGCTGAGAAAAGCATAGAGCATTGTGATGACAAGGGTCAAAGAGCATTGTGATGAAAAGTTCATGGACATTGTGGTTAAAATGGTCACAGAGACTGTTGGTGACGAGGGCATGGACCATTGTTATGACAAAAGTTATGAAGCATTGTGATGACTGGAGCCACGGAGCATTGTGATGACAGGGGTCATGGAGCATTGTGATAACAAGGGCATTGAGCATTGTGAAGACAAAGGCATGGAGCATTGTTCTAACAAGTTCAATGGATTATTGCAATGACAGTTTGAATGCTGCATTGTAATGACAAGGGCATGGAGCATTGTGATGACCAGGTCATGAAGTATTGTGAAGACATGTGTCAGGGAGCATTGTTATGACATATGTAATAGCCCATTGTGATGACAATGGCATGGAGCATTGTGATGCCAAGTGTCATGGAGGATTCTGATGACAAAACTAATGGAGCATTGTGATGACAATGGCTTGGAGCATTGTGATGACAAGGGTCAGGGAGCATTGTGCTGGCAAGTGCTTAGAGAGTTGTGATTACAAGGGTCATGGAGCATTCTGATGACAAGCTTGTGGAGTATTTTGATGACAATGGCAGAGAGCATTGTGATGAAAACGGCATGGGATATTGTGATGAAAAAGGCATGAAGCCTTTCCGTGACAGGGTTCAAGGAGCATACTGACAACAAGTGTCAGGGAGCATTGTGATGACAAGTGTTTTGAGAATTGTGATGACAAAGGTCATGGAGCATTGTGATGAAAAGTCATGGAATATTGTGATGACAGGCATCATGGAGCATTGTTATGACAAGTGTTATGGATCATTGTGATCACAAGGGTTTGGAGCATTGTGATGACACAGATCATGGATCATTTTGATTTCAAGGAGCATGGAGCATTGTGATGACAAGGGCATGAAGCAATGTGATCCCAAGGTTCATGGAGGACTGTGATGACAATTGTAAAGGAGTATTGTGATGACAAACACATAGAGCACTGTAATGACAAGGTCATGTAGCATTTTGCTAACAAAGGCATGGAGCATTGTGATGACAGGTGTCATGGAGCACTGTGATAACAAGCGTCACAAACCATTGTGAATAGAGGGGTCATGGAGCATTGGCATGACTAGGGCATGGATCATTGTGAGGACAAGGGTCATGGAGCTTTGGGCTGAAAATGTCCATGGAATATTGTGATGACAGGGGTCATGGAGCATTGTGATGACTAGGTAATCGGGCATTTTGATGACAAGAGTCCAGGATTATTGTATTGTCAGGTGTCATGGAGTGTTGTGATGACAGTGGTCCTGGAGCATTGTGATCATATTGGTCATGGAGTATTGTGATGAGAAGGTCATGGAGCATTGGGCTGAAAATGTTCATGGAGTATTGTGATGACAGGGGTCATGGAGCACTTTGATGACAAGGGCATGGAGCATTGTGATGAGAAGTTCATCGAATACTGTGAAGACAGGTGTCAGGGAGCATTGTGATGACATATGTCATGGTCCATTGTGATGACAATGGCATGGAGAATTGTGGTGCCCAATGTAATGGAGGATTGTGATGACAAATATAGTGGAACATTGTGATGACTAGGGCTTGGAGCATTATGATGACAAGGGCCATTGAGAATTTTCATGACAATGTCGTGAAGCATTGTGATGACAAGGTCCTGGAGCACTGTGATGAGAAAACCATGGAGCCTTGAGATGATAAGTCTCATGGAGCATAATGATGAAAAGTGGCATGGAGCACTGTGATTACAGAGCTCTTGCAACATTGTGATGACAAGGGCATGGAGCATTGTGATTACATGTGTCTTGGAGCATTGTGATGAAAAGGGCATGGATCATTGTGACGAAAAATGCATGGAGCCTGGTCAAGAGATGGTTCAAGGAGCATACAGACAAAAAGTGTCAGGGAGCATTTTGATGACAAGTGTATTGAGCATTGTGATGACAAAGGAAATGGAGCACTGTCATGAGAAGACCATGGATAACTGTGATGACGAGCGTCAAGGGACATTGTGATGACAAGTGTTATACTATATTGTGATCACAAGGGTTTGGAGCATTGTTATGACAGAGGTCATGGAGCATTTTGATTTCATTGTGATGACAATAGCATGAAGCATTATGATGATGGGCATGGTGCATAGTGATGACACGGTTCATGGATCATTGAGATTAAATGGGGCATGGAGCATTGTGATGAGAATGGTCATGGAACCTTGTGATGAGAAGTCCATGAGGCATTCTGATGACATGTGTCATGGAGCTTTGTGAAGACAAGGGCATGGAACAATGTGATGAGAGTGTTCATGGAGCCTTGTGATGACAATGACATGGAGCTTTGTGATGCCAGGGTCATGGAACTTTCTGATGACAAAGGTCATGGAGCATTCTGATGGCAAGGGTGATGTGCATTTTGATGAGAAGGGCAGGCAGCATTGTGATTACAGGGTCATGGAGCAATTTGATGAAAAGTGTCATGGAACATTTTGATGACAGCTGTTATGGAACATTGTGATCTCAGGGTTCATCGAACATTGTGATGATATATGCATGTAGCATTGTGATATCAGTGGTGAGAGAGCATTTTGATGAGAAGTGCGTAGAGCAATGTGATGTCAAATTTTATGGAGCATTGTGATTACAATATTGTGGAGCACTGTGATGACAAGCGCATGGTGCATTGTGATGACATGTGTCACGGAGCATTGTGCTGACAAGCGCACGGAGCATTGTGATGACAAGGGTTATGGAGCATTGTGCTGAGAAAGGCATAGTGCATTGTGATAACAAGGGTCAAAGAGCATTGTGATGAAATGTTCATGGAGCATTGTGGTTAAAATGGTCACAGAGACTGTTGATGACGAGGGCATGGAACATTCTGAGGCAAACGTCGTGAAGCACTGTGATGACTGGAGTCACGGAGCATTGTGATGACAGGGGTCATGGAGCATTGTGATAACAAGGTCATGGAGCATTGTGATGACAAGGGCATGGAACATTGGTCTAATATGTTTCATGGATTATTGCAATGACAGTTGGAATGGCGCATTGTGATGACAAGGTCATGGAGCATTGTGATGACCAGGTCATGCAGTATTGTGAAGACAGGTGTCAGGGAGTATTGTGATAACATATGTAATGGCCCATTGTGATGACAATGGCATGGAGCATTGTGATGCCAAGTGTCAAGGAGGAATCTGATGACAAAGGTAATGGAGAATTTGATGACAATAGCTTGGAGCATTGTGGTGACAAGGGTCAGGGAGCATTGTGCTGATAAGTGCATGGAGAATTGTGATGACAAGGGTCATGGAGCATTCTGAAGACAAGCTTGTGGAGTATTTTGATGACAATGGCATGGAGCATTGTGATGAAAATGGCATGGGGCATTGTGATGAAAAAGGCATGGAGCCTTTTCCTGACAGGGGTCAAGGAGCATTCTGATGACAAGTGTCAGGGAGCATTGTGATGACAAGTGTATTGAGAATTGTGATGACAATGGTCATGGAGCATTGTGATGAAAAGGGCATGGAGTACTTTGATGACAGGCATCATGGAGCTTTGTGATGACAAGTGTTATGGAACCCTGTGATCACAAGTGTTTGGAGCATTGTGATGAGAAGTGTCATCGAGCCAAGTGTTGACAAGGCCATGGAGCATTTTGATGGCAGGGGTCATGGTGCATTGTTATTACAGGTGTAATGGAGCATTGTGATGAAAAGGGCATGGATCATTGTGATTACAAGGTTTATGGAGCACTGTGATGACAAATTTGTGGACCGTTGTAATGAAAAGCGTGTTGCACACTGTGATGACAAGGGTCATGGAGCATTTTTCTGACAAAGGCATGGAGCATTGTGCTGAGAAATACATAGAGCATTGTGATGACAAGGGTCAAAGAGCATTGTGATGAAAAGTTCATGGAGCACTGTGGTTAAAAAGGACACAGAGACTGTTGATGACGAGCACATGGACCATTGTGATGACAAAGGTCATGAAGCATTGTGATGACTGCAGTCACGGAGCATTGTGATGATAGGGGTCATGAAGCATTGTGATAACAAGGGCATGGAGCATTGAGATTAATAGTGCATGGAGCATTGGTCTAATAATTTCATGGATTATAGCGATGACATTTGGAAAGGCGCATTGTGATCACAAGGGCATGGATAATTGTGCTGACCAGGTCATGCATTATTGTGAAGGCAGTTGTCAGGGAGCATTGTGATGACATATGTAATGTCCCGATGACAACAATGGCATGGAGCATTGTGATGCCAAGTTTAATGGAGGATTCTGATGAAAATGGTAATGGAGAATTGTGATGACAATAGATTGGAGCATTGTGATGACAAGGGTCAGGGAGCATTGTGCTGACAAGTGCATGGGGAATTGTGATGACAAGGGTCATGGAGCATTCTGATGACAAGCTTGTGGTGTGTTTTGATGACAATGGCATGGGGCATTGTGATGAAAATGGCATGGGGCATTGTGATGAAAAAGGCATGGGGCATTGTGTTGAAAAAGGCATGGAGCCTTTTCGTGACAGGGTTCAATGAGCATTTTGACGACAAGTGTCAGGGAGCATTGTGATGACATATGTAATGGCCCGATGACAACAATGGCATGGAGCATTGTGATGCCAAGTGTCATGGAGGATTCTGATGACAATGGAAATAGAGCATTGTGATGACAATGGTTTGGAGCATTGTGATGACAAAGTCATGGAGCATTGTGATGACAAGGGCATGGAGTATTTTGATGACAGGCAGCATGCAGCGTTGTGATGACAAGTGTTATGGAATACTGTGATCACAAGAGATTGGAGAATTGTGATGAGAGATGTCATGGATCATTTTGATTTCAAGGAGCATGGAGCATTCTGATGACAAGGGCATGAAGCAATGTGAACCCATGGTTCGTGGAGGATTGTGATGAAAATAGTATTGGAGTATTGTGACGACAAGTGCATAGAGCATTGTAATGACAAAGTCATGTAGCATTTTGCTGACAAAGGCATGGAGCATTGTGATGACAGGTGTCATGGAGCACTGTGATGACAAGCGTCAGAGAGCATTGTGAATACAGGGGTCATAGAGCATTGGGATGACAAGGGCATGGAGCATTGTGAGGTGAAGTCCAAGGAGCATTCTAATGATATGTGTCATTGAGCTTTGTGATGACAAGGGCATGGTGAATTATGATTACAGTGGTCTTAGAGCATTGTGATGAAAAAGGCATGAATCATTGTGATGAAAAAGGCATGGATCCTTGTCATGACAGGGTTCAAGGAGCATACAGACAACAAGTGTCAGGGAGCATTTTGATGACAAGTGTATTGAGCATTGTGATGACAAAGGTCATGGAGCATTGTGATGTGAAGACCATGGATAATTGTTGACGATCGTCATGGGGCATTGTGATGACAAGAGTTATGGAATATTGTGATCACAAGGGTTTGCAACATTGTGATGACAGGGTTCATGGATCATTTAGATGAAAAAGGGGCATGAAACACTTTGATAACATGGGTTTTGGAGCATTGTGATGAGAAGGGTCATGCGGCCTTGTGATGACAAGTCCATGGAACATCGTAATGGCAGGGGTCATGGAGAATTCTTAAGACAGGTGTAATGGAGCACTGTGTTGAGAAGGCCATGGAGCATTCTGATGACATGTGTCATGGAGCTTTGTGATGACAAGGGCATTGAGCAATGTGATAAGAGCATTCATGGAGCATTGTGGTGACAATGACATTGAGCATTGTGATGCCAAGGGTCAAGGTTCTTTGTGATGACAAAAGTCATGGAGCATTTTGATGACAAAGGCGTTGTGCATTGTCATGAGAAGGGCAGGGAGCATTGTGATGACAAGGTCATGGAGCAATTTGATGAAAAGTGTCATGGAACATTTTGATGACAGGGGTTATGGAACATTGTGATGTCAGGGGTCATGGAGCATTTTGATGAAAAGGGTTTTGGAGCATTTTGATGACAGTGGTTATGGAACATTGTGATGTCAGGGGTCAACGAACATTGTGATGATAAGTGCATGTACCATTGTGATGACAGGAGTCACGGAACATTGTGACAACAGTGGTGAGGGAGTATTGTGATGAATAGTGAAGTAACATGGTGATATGAGTGGTGAGAGGGCATTTTGATGAGAAGTGCATTGAGCATTGTGATGACAAGGTGTATGGAGCATTGTGATGACAAGATTGTGGAGCACTCTGATGACAAGCACATGGCGCATTGTGATTACATGTGTCATGGAGCATTGTGCTGACAAGCGCATGGAGCATTGTGATGACAAGGGTCATGGAGCATTGTGCTGAGAAAGGCATAGAGCATTGTGACGACAAAGGTCAAAGAGCATTGTGATGAAAATTTCATGGAGCATTGTGGTTAAAAACGTCACAGAGACTGTTGATGACTAGGGCATGGACCACTGTGATGACAAAGGTCATGAAGCATTGTGATGACTGGAGTCACGGATCATTGTGATGATAGGGGTCATGGAGCATTGTGATAACAAGGGCATGGATCATTGTGATTACAAGGTCATGGAGCATTGTGATGACAAGGGCATGGAGCATTGTGATGAGAATGTCATGGAGTATTTGAAGAAAGGTGTCAGGGAGCATTGTGATGACATATGTCATGGTCCATTGCGATGACAATGACAGGGAACATTGTGATGCCAAATGTAATGGAGGATTGTCATGACAAATATAATGGAGCATTGTGATGAATAGGGCTACAAGCATTATGATGACAAGGGCCATTGATAATTTTCATGACAAGGTCGTGAAGCATTGTGATGACAAGGTCCTGGAGCATTGTCATGAGAAAACCATGGAGACTTGTGATGACAAATCTCATGGAGCATACTGATGAGAAGGGGCACGGAGCATTGTGATTTCAGGGGTCTTGGAACATTGTGATGACAAGGGCATGGAGCATTGTGAGGAGAAGGCCAAGCAGCTTTCTAATGATATGCTTCATTGAGATTTGTGATGACAAGGGCATGGAGAATTATGATTACAAGGGTCTTAGAGCATTGTGATGAAAAAGACATGGATCATTGTGATGAAAAAGGCATGGAGCCTTGTCATTACAGGGTTCAAGGAGCATACAGACAACAAGTGTCAGGGAGCATTTTGATGACAAGTGTATTGAGCACTGTGATGACAAAGATCATGGAGCATTGTGATGAGAAAACCATGGATAACTGTGATGACGATCATCATGCGGCATTTTGATGACAAGCGTTATGGAATATTGTGATCACAAGGGTTTGGAACATTGTGATGACTGGATTCATGGATCATTTAGATGAAAAGGGGCATGGAGCAGTGTGATAACATGGGTCTTGGAGCATTGTGATGAGAAGGGTCATGGGGCCTTGTGATGACAAGGCCATGGAACATTGTGATGACAGGGGTCATTGAGCATTCTTATGACAGGTGTAATGGAGCACTGTTATGGGAAGGCCGTGGAGCATTCTGATGACATTTGTCATGGAGCTTTGTGATGACAAAGGCATGGAGCAATGTGATGAGAGTGTTCATGGAACATTGTGATGACAATGATATGGACCATTGTGATGACAAGGGTCATGGATCTTTGTGATGACAAAGGTCATGGAGCATTTTGATGGCCAGGTCTTTGAGCTTTGTGATGAGAAGGGCAGGGAGCATTGTGATGACAGGGTCATGGAGCAATTTGATGAAAAGTGTCATGGAACAATTTGATGACAGGTGTTATGGAACATTGTGATGTCAGGGGTCATGGAGCTTTTTGATGAAAAGCGTCATGGAGCATTTTGATGGCAGGTGGTATGGAACATTGTGATGTCAGGGGTCATCGAACTTTGTGATGATATGTGCATGTAGCATTGTGATGACAGGGGTCATGGAATATTGTGATGACATGGTTGAGGGAGTATTGTTACAAATATTGATGTAGCATTGTGATATCATTGGTGACAGAGCATTTTGATGAGAAGTGCATGGAGAGTTGTGATGATAAGTCTTATGGAGCATTGTGATTACAAGATTTTTGAACACTGTGATGACAAGCGCATGGTGCATTGTGATTACATGTGTCATGGAGCATTGTGCTGAGAAGCGCCTGGAGCATTGCGATGACAAGCGCATGGAGCATTGTGGTTAAAATTGTCACAGAGACTGTTGATGACGAGGGCATGGACCATTGTGATAACAAAGGTCATGAAGCATTGTGATGACTGGAGTCACGTAGCATTGTGATGACAGGGTCATGGATTATTGTGATAACAAGTGCATGGAACATTGTCTAATAAGTTTCATGGATTATTGCGATGACAGTTTGAATGACGCATTGTGATGACAAGGGCATGGAGCATTGTGATGACCAGGTCATGCAATATTGTGAAGAGAGGTGTCAGGGAGCATTGTGATGACATATGTTATGGCCCATTGTGATGACAATAGCATGGAGCATTGTGATGCCATGTGTCATGCAGGATTCTGATGACAAAGGTAATGTAGCATTGTCATGACAATGGCTAGGAGCATTGTGATGACGAGGGTCAGGGATCATTGTGCTGACATGTGCATGGAGATTTTTGATGACAAGGGTCATGGAACATTCTGATGAAATGCTTGTGGCGTATTTTGATGACAATGGCATAGAGCATTGTGATGAAAACGTCATGGGGCATTGTGATGAAAAAGGCATGGAGCCTTTTTGTGACAGGGTTCAAGGAGCATTCTGACGACAAGTGTCAGGGAGCATTGTGATGACAAGTGTATTGAGAATTGTGATGACAAAGGCCATGGAACATTGTGATCACAAGTGATTGGAGCATTGTGATGACAGAGGTGACGGATCATTTTAATTTCAAGGAGCATGGAGCATTGTGATGACAAGGGCATGAATCAATGTGATCCCATGGTTCATGGAGGATTGTGATGACAACTGTAATGGAGTATTTTGATGACAAGCACATAGAGCATTGTAATGACAAGGGCATATAGCATTTTGCTGACAAAGGCCTGGAACATTGTGATCACAGGTGTCACGGAGCACTGTGATGACAAGCTCATGGAGCATTGTGAATACAGGGGTCATGGAGCATTGGGTTGACAAGGGCATGGGACAATGTGATTACAGGTGTCTTAAGCATTGTGATGACAAGTGTCATGTAGCCTTGTGATGACAAGGCCGTTGAACATTGTGATGGCAGGGGTCATGGAGCATTGGGCTGAAAATGTTCATGGAGTATTGTGAAGACAGGGGTCATGGAACATTATGATGTCAAGGGAATGGAGATTTGGGATGACAAGAGTCCCTGATCATTGTGTTGTCAGGTGTCATGGACTGTTGTGATGACTGTCGTAATGGAGAATAGTGAAGATATTGGTCATGGAGCATTGTGATGATAAGGTGATGGAGCATTTGGCTGAAAATATTCATGGAGTATTGAGATGACAGTGGTCATGGAGCATTGCAATGACAAGGGCATGTAGCATTTTGCTGACAAAGGCATGGAGCATTGCGATGACAGGTGTCATGGAGCACTGTGATGACAAGTGTCACAGACCATTGTGAATACAGAGGTCATGGAGCATTGGGATGACTAGGGCATGGATCATTTTGATGACAAGGGTCATGGAGTTTGGGCTGAATATATTCATGGAATATTGTGATGACAGGTGTCATGGAGCATTGTGATGACTAGGTAATGGGGCATTTTGATGACAAGAGTCCCGGATCACTGTGTTGTCAGGTGTCATGGAGTGTTGTGATGACAGTGGTCATGGAGCATTGTGATGATATTGGTCATGTAGCATTGCGATGAGAAAGTCATGGAGCATTGGGCTGAAAATATTCATGGAGCTTTGTGATGACAGAGGTCATGGATCATTTTGATTTCAAGGAGCATGGAGCACTGTGATGACAAGGGCATGAAACAATGTGATCCCAGGGTTCATGGAGGATTGTGATGACAATGGTAATGGAGTATTGTGATGACAAGTGCATAGAGCATTGTAATGACAAGGTCATGTAGCATTTTGCTGACAAAGGCATGGAGCATTGTGATGACAGGTGTCATGGAACACTGTGATGACAAGCATCACGGAGCATTGTGAATACAGGGGTCATGGAGCATTGGGATGACAAGGGCATGGATCATTGTGATGACAAGGGTCATGGAGCATTGGGATGAAAATATTCATGGAGTATTGTGATGACAAGGGACATGGAGCGTTGTGATGACAGGGTTCATGGAGCATTGTGATGAGAAGGTCATGGAGCATTGGGCTGAAAATGTTCATGGAGTATAGTGATGACAGGTGTCATGGAGCATTTAGATGACAAGGTACTGGAGCATTGTGAGGAGAAGACCATGGAGCCTTGTGATGATATGTCTCATGGAACATTCTGATGAAAAGGGGCATGGAGCATTGTGATTACAGGGGTTGTGGAGAACTGTGATGACAAGGGCATGGAGCATTGGGATGAGAAGGCTATGGAGCCTTGTCATCACATGGTTCAAGGAGCATACTGACGACAAGTGTCAGGGATCATTGTGATGACAAGGGTATTGAGCATTGTGGTGACAAAAGTCATGGAGCATTGTAATGAGAAGAACATGGATAATTGTGATGACGAGCGTCATGGGGCGTTGTGATGATAAGTGTTATGGAACATTTTGATCACAAGGATTTGGAGCATTGTGATGAGAGAGGTCTTGGAGCATTATGATTTCATTGTGATGACAATAGCATGAAGCATTATGATGGTGGGCATGGTGCATTTTGATGACAGGGCTCATGGAGCATTGAAATGAAAAGGGGCATGGAGCATTGTGATTACAGGGGTCATGGAGCTTTGTGATGACAGGTGTAATGGAGCATTGTGATGGCAAGGGCATGGAGCACTGTGATGAGAAGGCCATGGAGCATTCTGATGACATGCGTCATGGAGATTTGTGACGACAAGGGCATGGAGCAATGTGATGAGAACGATCATGGAGCATTGTGATGACAATGACATGGAGCATTGTGATGCCAAGGGTCATGGTTCTTTGTGATGACAAAGTCATGGAGCATTTTGATGACAAGGGCGTTGTGCATTGTGATGATAAGGGCAGGGAGCATTGTGATGACAGGGTCATGGAGCAATTTGTTGAAAATGGTCAAGGAACATTTTGATGACAGGTGTTATGAAACATTTTGATGTCAGGGGTCATGGAACATTTTCATGACAGGGTTTATGGACCATTGTGATGACAGGAGAGTGGGTGTATTGTGATGACTAGTGAGGGAGCATTTTGATATCAGTGGTGAGAGAGCATTTTGATAAGACGTGCAAGGAACATTGTGATGACAAGTTTTATGGAGCATTGTGATGACATGGGTCATGGAGCACTGCGCTGACAAGCGCATGGAACATTGTGATGACAAGGGTCATGGAGCACTGAGCTGACAAAGGGACGGAGCATTGTGATAACAAGTGTCACGGAGCATTGTGATGAAAAGTTCATGGTGCATTGTGGTGACAAAGTTCACAGAGCCTTGTGATGATGAGGGCATGGATCATTGGGATGAAACAGGTCATGAAGTTTTGTGATGACTGGAGTCATGGAGCATTGTGAGAACTGGTGTCATGGAGCATTGTGATGACAAGGGCATGCAGCATTGTGATGACAGGGGCATGGAGCATTGGTCTGACAAGTTTCATGGATAATTGTGTTGACTGTGGGCATGGCACATTTTGATGACAAGGGCATGGAGTATTGTGAAGACAGGTGTCAGGGAGCATTGTGATGACATATTTCATGTTCCATTGTGATGAAAATGGTATGGAGCATTGTGATGTCAAATGATTTGGAGGATTGTGAAGAGAAAGGGATTGGAGCATTGTGATGACAAAGGCTTGGAGCATTGTGATGACAAGGGTCATGGAGCATTGTGATGACAACGGCCATTGAGAATTTTGAAGAAATGGTCGTGAAGCAATGTGGTGACACAGGAATGGAGATTGCTATGACAGGGGTCATGGGGCATTGCGATGACATGTGCATGGAGAATTGTGATGACAAGGGACATGGAGCACTGTGATGAAAACTGTCATGGAGCATTGGGATGACAAGGACGTGGAGAATTGTGATGAAAACGGACATGGAGCACTGTGATGACCAAAGCATGGAGCATTGTGATGGCAAGACCGTGGAGCACTGTGATGAGAAGACCATGGAAAATTGTGATGACGAGCGTCATGGAGCACTGTAATGACAAGGGCTATGGAGCATTGTGATGTCAGGGGACATGGAGCATTTTGATGAAAAGGAGCATAGAGCATTTTGATGACAGGCCTTATGGAACATTGTGATGTCATATGTCATCGAACATTGTGATGATAAGTGCATGTAGCATTGTGATGACAGGAGTCATGGAATATTGTGATGACAGGGGTGGGGGAGTATTCCGATGAATAGAGATGTAACATTGTGATGTCATTGGTGAGAGAGCATATTGATGAGAAGTGCATGGAGCATTGTGATGACAAGGTTAATGGAGCATTGTGATGACAAGATTGTGGAGCACTGTGATGGCAAGCGCATGGTGCACTTTGATGACATGTGTCATGGAGCATTGTGATGTGAAGCGCATGGAGCATTGTAATGACAACGGTCATGGAGCATTGTGCTGAGAAAGGCAGAGAGTATTGTGATGACAAGGGTAAAAGAGCATTATGATGAAAATATCATGGAGCCTTGAGGTTAAAAAGGTCACAGAGACTGTTGATGACGAGGGCATGGACCATTGTGATGACAAAGGTCATGAAGCATTTTGATGACTGGACTCACGGAGCATTGTGATGACATGGGTCATTGAGCATTGTGATAACAAGGGCATGCAACATTGTGATGAAAACGGCATGGAGCATTGGTCTAATAAGTTTCATGGATTATCGCAATGACAGTTGGAATGGCGCATTGTGATGACAAGGGCATGGAGCATTGTGAAGAACAGGTCATGCAGTATTGTGAAGACTGATATCATGGAGCATTGTGATGACATATGTAATGGCCCATTGTGATGACAAGGGCATGGAACATTGTGATGCCAAGTGTCATGGAGGATTCTGATGACAAATGTAATGAAGCTTTGTGATGACAATGGCTTGGAGCATTGTGATGACAAGGGTCAGGGTGCATTGGGCTGGCAAGTGCATGGAGAATTGTGATGACACGGGTCATGGAGCATTTGGATGACAAAATTGTGGAGTATTTTGATGACAATTGCATGGAGCATTTTGAAGAAAGCGGCATGGGGCATTGG
Organism: Mesoplodon bidens; assembly: GCF_964165515.1. Taxonomy (NCBI): domain Eukaryota; kingdom Metazoa; phylum Chordata; class Mammalia; order Artiodactyla; family Ziphiidae; genus Mesoplodon; species Mesoplodon bidens. The sequence continues at coordinate 95,111 of NW_027671826.1, forward strand.
GATGAAAAAGTCATGTAGCCTTTTCGTGACAGGGTTCAAGGAGCATTCTGAAGACAAGTGTTAGTGAGCACTGTGATGACAAGTGTATTGAGAATTGTGATGACAAATGTCATGGAGCATTGTGATGAAAAGGGCATGGAGCTTTGTGATGACATGTGTTATGGAACATTGTGATCACAAGGGTTTTGAGCATTGTGATGACATAGGTCATGGATCATTTTGATTTCAAGGAGCATGGAGCATTGTGATGACAAGGGCCTGAAGCAATGTGATCCCACGGTTCATGGAGTATTGTGATGACAAGGGCATGGAGCATTGTAATGATAAAGTCATGTAGCATTTTGCTGACAAAGCCATGGAGCATTGTGATGACAGGTGTCATGGAGCACTGTAATGAAAATCGTCACGGAGCATTGTGAATACAGGGGTCATGGAGCATTGGGATGACAAGGTCATGGATCTTTGTGATGACAAGGGTTAAGGAGCATTGGGCTGAATATGTTCATGGAATATTGTGATGATGGGGTCATGGAGCATTGTGAAGAGAGAGATCATGGAGAATTTTGATTTCATTGTGCTCACAATAGCCTGAAGCATTATAATGATGGGCATGATGCATTGTGATGACAGGGTTCATGGAGCCCTGAGATGAAAAGGGGCATGGAGCATTGTGATTACAGGGCTCTTGGAGCATTGTGAGGAAAAGGGCATGGAACATTTTGATGAGAAAGCCATGGAACATTCTGATGACATGTGTCATGGAGCTCTGTGATGACAAGGGCAGCGAGCAATGTGATTACAGTGGTCTTGGAGCATAGTGATGACAAGTGTCATGGAGCCTTGTGATGACAAGACAGTGTAACATTGGGATGGCAGGGGTCATGGAACATTGTTATGACAGGTGTCATGGAGCACTGTGAGGACAAGTGTCACAGAGCAATGTGAATACAGAGGTCATGGAGCATTGGGATGACTAGGGCACGGATCATTTTGATGACAAGGGTCATGGAGTTTGGGCTGAATATATTCATGGAGTATTGCGATGACAGGGGTCATGGAGCATTGTGATGACTAGGTAATTGGGCATTGTGATGACAAGAGTCCCGGATCATTGTGTTGTCAGGTGTCATGGAGTGTTCTGATGACAGTGGTCATGGAGCATTGTGATGATATTGGTCATGGAGCATTGCGATGAGAAAGTCTTGGAGCATTGGGCTGAAAATGTTCATGGAATATTGTGATGACAGGGGTCATGGAGCATTGTGATGACAAGGGCATAGAGCTTTGTGATGACAAGGGCATGGATAATTGTGATGACAAGGGTCATGGAGCATTCTGATGACAAGTTTGTGGAGTATTGTGCTGACAAACATGTAACACTGTGATGAGAAGTGTCATGGAACATAGTGATGCCAAGAATTTGGAGAATTGTGATGACCAGGGCATGGAGCATTGTGATGGCAAGACCGTAGAGCATTGTGATGAGAAGGCCATGGATAATTGTGATGACTAGCGTCATGGGGCGTTGTGTTGATAAGTGTTATGGAACATTTTGATCACAAGGATTTGGAGCATTGTGGTGAAAGAGGTCATGGAGCATTATGATTTCATTGTGATGACAATAGCCTGAAGCATTATGATGATGGGCATGGTATATTGTGTTGACAAGGTTCATGGAGTGTTGAGATGAAAAGGGGCATTGTAATTACAGGGTTCTTGGAGCATTGTGATGAGAGGTGTAATGGAGCATTGTAATGCAAGGGCATGGAGCACTGTGATGAGAAAGCCATGGAGCATTCTGATGACATGCGTCATGGAGCTTTGTGACGACAAGGGCATGAAGCAATGTAATGAGAGCGATCATGGAACACTGTGATGACAATGACATGTAGCATTGTGATGCCAAGGGTCATGGATCTTTGTGATGACAAAGTCATGGAGCATTTTGATGACAAGGGTTTTGTGCATTGTGATGAGAAGGGCCGGGATCATTGTGATGACAGGGTCATGGAGCAATTTGATGAAAAGGGTTATGGAACATTTTGATGACATGGGTTATGGAACATTGTGATGTCAGGGGTCATGGAACATTTTCATGACAGGGGTTATGGACCATTGTGATGACAGGGGAGTGGGTGTATTGTGATGACTAGTGAGGGAACATTTTGATATCAGTGGTGAAAGAGCCTTTTGATAAGACCTGCAAGGAGCATTGTGATGACAATGTTTATGGAGCATAGTGATGACATGGGTCATGGAGCACTGTGCTGACAAGCGCATGGAACATTGTGATGACAAGTGTCATGGAACATTGAGTTGACAAAGGGACAGAGCATTGTGATAACAAGTGTCACGGAGCATTGTGATGAAAAGTTCATGGAGCATTGTGGTGACAAAGTTCACAGAGCCTTGTGATGATGAGGGCATGGATCATTGTGATGACACAGGTCATGAAGCCTTGTGATGACTGGAGTCATGGAGCATTGTGAGAACTGGGGTCATGGAGCACTGTGATGACAAGGGCATGGAGCATTGTGATGACAGGGGCATGGAGCATTGGTCTGACAAGTTTAATGGATAATTGTGTTGACAGTGGGCATGGCACATTGTGATGACAAGGTCATGGAGTATTGTGAAGACAGGTGTCAGGGAGCATTGTGATGACATATTTCATGTTCCATTGTGATGACAAAGGCATGGAGCATTGTGATGCCATGTGTTTTTGAGGATTGTGATGACAAAGGTAATGGAGCATTGTGATGACAAGGGCTTGGTGCATTGTGATGACAAGGGTCATGGAGCATTTTGATGACAAAGGCCATTGAGAATTTTGATGAAAAGGTTGTGAAGCATTGTGATGACAGAGGCATGGAGCTTGCTATGACATGGGTCATGGGGCATTGCGATGACATGTGCATGGAGAACTGTGATGACAAAAATACGTAACATTGTGATGAGAACTGTCATGGAGCATTGCGAGGACAAGGACATGGAGAAATATGATGACAAGGGACATGGAGCATTGTGATGACCAGGGCATGGAGCATTTTGATGAAAAGGGTCATGGAGCATTTTGATGACAGGGGTTATGGAACACTGTGTTGTCTTAGGTCTTCGAACTTTGTGATGATAAGTGCATATAGCATTGTGATGACAGGAGTCATGGAACATTGTGATGACAGGGGTGAGGGAGTATTGTGATGAATAGTGATTTAACATTGTGATATCAGTGGGGAGAGAGCATATTGATGAGAAGTGCATGGAGCATTGTGAAGACAAGATTGTGGAGCACTGTGATGACAAGCGCATGGTGCATTGAGATGACGTGTCATGGAGCATTGTGCTGACAAGTGCATGGAGCATTGTGATAACAACGGTCATGGAGCATTGCGCTGAAAAAGGCATAGAGTATTGTGATGACAAGGGTCAAAGAGCATTGCGATGAAAATTTCATGGAGCATAGAGGTTAAAAAGGTCACAGGGACTGTTGATGACGAGGGCATGGACCATTGTGATGACAAAGGTCATGAAGCATTGTGATGACTGGAGTCACGGAGCATTTTGATAACACCGCCATGGAGCATTGTGATGACAAGGGCATGGAACATTGGTCTAATCAGTTTTATGGATTATTGCAAGGACAGTTGGAATGGCGCATTGTTATGACAAGGGCATGGAGCATTGTGAAGACCACGTCATGCTATATTGTGAAGACAGGTGTCAGGGAGCATTGTGATGACATATGTAATGGCCCATTGTGATGACAATGGCATGGAGCATTGTGATGCCAAGTGTCATGGAGGATTCTGATGACAAAGGTAATGAAGCTTTGTGATGACAATGGTTTGGAGCATTGTGATGACAAGTGTCATGGAGCATTGTGCTGGCAAGTGCATGGAGAATTGTGATGACACGGGTCATGGAGCATTTTGATGACAAAATTGTGGAGTATTTTGATGACAATGGCATGGAGCACTGTGATGAAAATGGCATGGGGCTTTGTGATAAAAAAGGCATGGAGCCTTTTAGTGACAGGTTTCAAGGAGCATTCTGACGACAAGAGTCAATGAGCATTGTGATGACAAGTGTTATGGAACATTGTGCTCACAAGGTTTTGGAGCATTGTGATGACAGAGTCATGGATCATTTTGATTTCAAGGAGCATGGAGCATTGTGATGACAAGGGCATGAAGCAATGTGATCCCAAAGTTCATGGAGTATTGTGATAAATTGGTAATGCAGTTTTGTGATGACAAGCACATAGAGCATTGTAATGACAAGGTCATGTAGCATTTTGCTGACAAAGGCATGGAGCACTGTGATGACAGGTGTCATGGAGCACTTTGGTGACATGCGTCACTGAGCATTGTGTATACAGGGGTCATGGATCATTGGGATGACAAGCACATGGATGATTGTGATGATAAGCGTCATGGAGCATTGGGCTGAAAATGTTCATGGAGTATAGTGATGACAGGGATCATGGAGCATTGTGATGAGTAGGGAATTGAGCATTGTGATGAGAAGAGTCCAGTATCACTGTGTTGTCAGTGGTCATGGAGTGTTGTGATGAGAGTGGTCATGGAGCATTGTGATGAGAATGTCATGGAGCATTGGGCTGAAAATGTCCATGGAGTATTGTGACTACAGGGGTCATGAAACATTGTGATGACAAGGAAATGTAGCATTGTTAATAGAAGACCATGGAGACTTTTGATGACAAGTCTCCTGGAGCATTCTGATGAAAAGGGGCAAGGAGCATTGTGATTACAGGAGTCTTGGAACATTGTTATGACAAGGGCATGGAGCATTGTGAGGAGGCCATGGAGTATTCTGATGATAAGCGTCATGGAGCTTTTTGATTACAAGTGCATGGAGCACTGCGATTACAGGGGTCTTGGAGAATTGTGATGAAAAGGGCATGGAGCCCTGTCATGAGAGGGTTCAAGGAGCATACTGACGACAAGTGTCAGGGAGCATTGTGATGACAAGTGTATAGAGCATTGTGATGACAAGGGTTATGGAGCATATTGATGAGAAGACCATGGATAATTGTGATGATGAGCGTCATGGGGTGTTGTGACGATAAGAGTTATGGAACATTGTGATCAAAAGAGTTTGGAGCATTGTGATGACAGAGGTCATCGAGCATTTTGATTTCATTTTGATGACAATAGCCTGAAGCATTATGATGATGGGCATGGTACATTGTGTTGACAGGGTTCATGGAGCATTGAGATGAAAAGGGGCATGGAGCATTGTGATTAAAAGGGTCTGAGAGCATTGTGATGAAAAGGCAAGGAGCGTTGTGATGACAAGGGCATGGAACATTCTGTTGGCATGCTTCATGGATCTTTGTGATGAGAAGGGCATGGAGAATTTTGATTACAGGGGTCTTGGAGCATTGAGATGACAAGTGTCATGAACCCTTGTGAATGACAACGCCGTGGAACATTGTGATGGCAGGAGTCATGGAGCATTGTTATGACAGGGGTAATGGAGCATTGTGATGAGAAGGACATGGAACATTGGTCTGAAATATTTCATGGATTATTGTGATGAGAGTGGGCATGGAGCATTGTGATGACAAGGGCACAGAACACTGTGATACATGAGTCAATGAAGTTTGTAATGACAAGGACATGGAGCATTGTGATGAGAAGGGCATTGAGCATTGTGATGACAAGTGTCATGGAGCTTTGGGATGAAAATGACATGGAGCATTGTGATGCCAAGGGTCATGGAGCTTTCTGATGACAAAGGTCATGGAGCATTTTGATGACAAGTGTGTGGTGCATTGTGATGAGAAGGGCAGGGAGTGTTTTGGTGACAAGGTTATGCAGGAATTTGATGAAAAGTGCAATGGAACATTTTGAAGACAGGGGTTATAGAACATTGTGATGTCAGGGGTAATGGATCTTTGGGTTGAAAAGGATCATGGAGCATTTTGATGACAGGGGCTATGGAACATTGTGATGTCAGGGGTCAGGGATCATTGTTATTATATGGGGATGTAGCATTGTGATGACAGGGGTCATGGAATATTGTGATTACAGCGGTGAGGGAGTATTGTGACGACTAGTGATGTAACACTGTGATATCTCTTGTGAGAGAGCATTTTGATGAGAAATGCATGGAGCATTGTGATTACAAGGTTTATCGAGCATTGCAATGAAAAGTTTGTGGACCTTTGTGAGGAAAAGCGTGTGGCACATTGTGATGACAAGGGACATGGAATATTTTTCTGCCAAAGGCATGGAGCATGGTAATGACAATGGTCATGGAGCATTGTGATGAAAATTTCATGGAGCATTGTGGTTCCAAATGTCACAGAGCCTTGTGATGACGCGGGCATGGACCACTGTGATGGCAAACGTTATGTAGCATTGTGATGACTGGAGGCACGGAGCATTGAGATGACAGGGGTCATGGAGGATTGTGATGACTAGGGCATGGAGCATTGTGATGATAGGGGCATGAAACATTGGTCTAACCAGTTTCATAGATTATTTTGAATACAGTGGGCATGGTGCATTGTGATGAAAACGGCATGGGGCATTGTGATGAAAAAGGCATGGAGACTTTTGGTGACAGTGTTCAAGGAGCATTCTGACGACAAGTGTCAGGGAGCATTGTGATGACATGTGTGTTGAGAATTGTGATGACAAGTCATGGAGCATTGTGATGAAAAGGGCATGGATTATTGTGATGACAGGCATCATGGAGCGTTGTGATGACAAGTGTTACGCAATACTGTGATCACAAGGGTTTGGAGCATTGTGATGACAGAGGTCATGGATCATTTTGACTTGAAGGAGCATGGAGCATTGTGATGTCTAGGACATGAAACAATGTGATCCCACGGTTCATGGATGATTGTGATGACAATGGTAATGGCATATTGTGATGACAAGCGCACAGAGCATTGTAATGACAAGGTCATGTAGCTTTTTGCTGACAAAGACATGGAGCATTGTGATGACAGGTGTCATGGAGCACTGTGATGACAAGCGTCATGGAGCATTGCGAATACAGGGTTCATGGATCATTGGGATGACAAGGGCATGGATCATTGTGATGACAAGTGTCATGGAGCATAGGGCTGGAAATGTTCATGGAGTATTGTGATGAGAGTGGTCATGGAGCATTGTGATGTCTAGGGAAAGGAACATTGTGATGACAAGACTCTCGGATCATTGTGTTGTCAGGTGTCATGGAGTTATGTGATGACAGTGGTCATGGAGCATTGTGATGATATTGGTCATGGAGCATTGTGATGAGAAGGTCATGGAGCATTGGGCTGAAAATGCTCATGGAGTATTGTGAAGACAGTTTTCATGGAGCATTGTGATGTCAATGGAATGGAGCATAGTGATGACAAGGTCCTGGAGCATTGTGATGAGAAGAACATGGAGACTTTTGATGTTAAGTCTCATGGAGCATTCTGATGAAAAGGGGCATGGAGCACTGTGATTACAGGGGTCTTGGAGCATTGTGAAAACAAGGGCTTGGAGCATTGTGACGAAAAGGCCATGGAGCACTCTGCTGACAGGCGTCATGGAGCTTTGTGATGACAAGGGCATGGAGCATTGTGATTAACGGGGTCTTGGAGCATTGTGATGAAAAGGGCATGGATCATTGTGATGAAAAAGGCATGGAGCCTTTCCATGACAGGTTTCAAGGAGCATACAGACAACAAGTGTCAGGGAACATTGTGATGACATGTGTATTGAGCATTGTGATGACAAATTTCATGGAGCATTGTGATGAGAAGGCCATGGATAATCATGATGATGAGCGTCAGGTGTGTTGTGATGATAAGTGTTATGGAACATTGTGATCACAAGGGTTTGGAGCATTATGATGACACATGTCATTGAGCATTTTTATTTCATTGTGATGACAACAGCCTGAAGCATTATGATGATGGTCATGGTGCATTGTGATGACAGTGTTCATGGAGCACTGAGATGAAAATGGGCATGGAGCATTGTGATTACAGGGGTCTTGGAGCATTGTGATGACAAGGGCATGGAGCAATGTGATGAGAAGTCCATTGAACATTCTGATGACATGCGTCATGGAGCTTTGTGATGACAAGGGCATGGAACACTGTGATGACAGGGGCATGGAGCATTGTTCTGACAAGTTTCATAGATTATTGTGATGACAGTGGGCATGGTGCATTGTGATGACAAGCGCATGGACCATTGTGATGAGAAGGTCATGGAATATTGTGAAGACAGGTGTCAGGGAGCATTGTGATGATATATATCATGGTCCATTGCGATGACAATGGCATGGACAATTGTGATGCCAAATCTATTGGAGGATTGTGATGACAAATATAATTGAGCATCGTAATGACTAGGACTTTGATCATTATGATGACAATTGCCATTGAGAATTTTCATGAAAAGGTCGTGAAGCATTGTGATGACATTGTCCTGGAGCATTGCGATGAGAAAACCATGGAGCCTTGTGATGACAAGTCTCATGGAGCATACAGATGACAAGGGGCATGGAACATTGTGATTACAGGGCTCTTGGATCATTGTGATGACAAGGGCATGGAACATTGTGAGGAGAAGGCAAAGGAGCATTCTGATGACATGTGTCATTGAGGTTTCTGATGACAAAGGCATGAAGCATTGTGATTACAGGGGTCTTGGAGCATTGTGATGAAAAGGGCATGGATCATTGTGATGAAAAAGGCATGGAGCCTTCTCATGCCAGGGTTCAAGGAGCATACAGACAAAAAGAGTCAGGGAGCATTTTGATGACAAGGGTATTGAGCATTGTGATGACAATGGTCATGGAGCATTGTGATGAGAAGACCATGGAAAATTGTGATGACGAGTGTCATGGGGCATTGTGATGACAAGTGTTATGGAATATTGTGATCACAGGAGTTTGGAGCATTGTTATGACAGAGGTCATGGAGTATTTTGATTTCATTGTGATGAAAATAGCATGAAGCATTATGATGATGGGCATGGTGCATTTTGATGAGAGGGTTCATGGATCATTGAGATGAAAATGGGCATGGAGCATTGTGATTACAGGGGTCTTGGAACATTGTGATGACAAGGCCATAGAACATCGTAATGGCAGGGTTCATGGAGCATTTTTATGACAGGGATAATGGAGCATTGTAATGGCACCTGCATGGAGCACTGTGATGAGAAGGCCATGGAGTATTCTGATGACATGCGCCATGGAGCTTTGTGATGACAAGGGCATGGAGCAATGTGATGAGAGCGTTCTTGGAGAATTCTGATAACATTGACATGGAGCATTGTGTTTCCAAGCGTCATGAATCTTTGTGATGACAAAGGTCATGGAGCATTTTGATGACAAGTGTGTTGGCAATGTGATGAGAAGTGCTGGGAGCATTGTGATGACAGTGTCATGGAGCAATTTGATAAAAAGCGTTATGGAATATTTTGATGACAAGGGTTATGGAACACTGTGATTTCAGCGGTCATTGAGCATTGCGATGAAAAGGGTAATGGAGCATTTGGATGACAGGGGTTAAGGAACATTGTGATGTCAGGGGTCATCGAACATTGTGATGATAAGTGCATATAGCATTGTGATGACAGGAGTCATGGAACATTGTGATGACAGGGGTGAGGGAGTATTGTGATGAATAGTGATTTAACATTGTGATATCAGTGGGGAGAGAGCATATTGATGAGAAGTGCATGGAGCATTGTGAAGACAAGATTGTGGAGCACTGTGATGACAAGCGCATGGTGCATTGAGATGACGTGTCATGGAGCATTGTGCTGACAAGTGCATGGAGCATTGTGATAACAACGGTCATGGAGCATTGCGCTGAAAAAGGCATAGAGTATTGTGATGACAAGGGTCAAAGAGCATTGCGATGAAAATTTCATGGAGCATAGAGGTTAAAAAGGTCACAGGGACTGTTGATGACGAGGGCATGGACCATTGTGATGACAAAGGTCATGAAGCATTGTGATGACTGGAGTCACGGAGCATTTTGATAACACCGCCATGGAGCATTGTGATGACAAGGGCATGGAACATTGGTCTAATCAGTTTTATGGATTATTGCAAGGACAGTTGGAATGGCGCATTGTTATGACAAGGGCATGGAGCATTGTGAAGACCACGTCATGCTATATTGTGAAGACAGGTGTCAGGGAGCATTGTGATGACATATGTAATGGCCCATTGTGATGACAATGGCATGGAGCATTGTGATGCCAAGTGTCATGGAGGATTCTGATGACAAAGGTAATGAAGCTTTGTGATGACAATGGTTTGGAGCATTGTGATGACAAGTGTCATGGAGCATTGTGCTGGCAAGTGCATGGAGAATTGTGATGACACGGGTCATGGAGCATTTTGATGACAAAATTGTGGAGTATTTTGATGACAATGGCATGGAGCACTGTGATGAAAATGGCATGGGGCTTTGTGATAAAAAAGGCATGGAGCCTTTTAGTGACAGGTTTCAAGGAGCATTCTGACGACAAGAGTCAATGAGCATTGTGATGACAAGTGTTATGGAACATTGTGCTCACAAGGTTTTGGAGCATTGTGATGACAGAGTCATGGATCATTTTGATTTCAAGGAGCATGGAGCATTGTGATGACAAGGGCATGAAGCAATGTGATCCCAAAGTTCATGGAGTATTGTGATAAATTGGTAATGCAGTTTTGTGATGACAAGCACATAGAGCATTGTAATGACAAGGTCATGTAGCATTTTGCTGACAAAGGCATGGAGCACTGTGATGACAGGTGTCATGGAGCACTTTGGTGACATGCGTCACTGAGCATTGTGTATACAGGGGTCATGGATCATTGGGATGACAAGCACATGGATGATTGTGATGATAAGCGTCATGGAGCATTGGGCTGAAAATGTTCATGGAGTATAGTGATGACAGGGATCATGGAGCATTGTGATGAGTAGGGAATTGAGCATTGTGATGAGAAGAGTCCAGTATCACTGTGTTGTCAGTGGTCATGGAGTGTTGTGATGAGAGTGGTCATGGAGCATTGTGATGAGAATGTCATGGAGCATTGGGCTGAAAATGTCCATGGAGTATTGTGACTACAGGGGTCATGAAACATTGTGATGACAAGGAAATGTAGCATTGTTAATAGAAGACCATGGAGACTTTTGATGACAAGTCTCCTGGAGCATTCTGATGAAAAGGGGCAAGGAGCATTGTGATTACAGGAGTCTTGGAACATTGTTATGACAAGGGCATGGAGCATTGTGAGGAGGCCATGGAGTATTCTGATGATAAGCGTCATGGAGCTTTTTGATTACAAGTGCATGGAGCACTGCGATTACAGGGGTCTTGGAGAATTGTGATGAAAAGGGCATGGAGCCCTGTCATGAGAGGGTTCAAGGAGCATACTGATGACAAGTGTCAGGGAGCATTGTGATGACAAGTGTATAGAGCATTGTGATGACAAGGGTTATGGAGCATATTGATGAGAAGACCATGGATAATTGTGATGATGAGCGTCATGGGGCGTTGGGATGATAAGTGTTATGGAACATTTTGATCACAAGGATTTGGAGCATTGTGATGAGAGAGATCATGGAATATTTTGATTTCATTGTGATGACAATAGCCTGAAGCATTATGATGATGGGCATGGTGCCTTTTCATGACAGGGTTAATGGAGCATTGAGATGAAAAGGGGCATGTAGCATTGTGATTACAGGGGTCCTGAAGCATTTTGATGACAATGGCATGGAGCATTGTGATGAGAATTCCATGGAACCGTCTAATGACATGCTTCATGGAGCTTTGTGATGACAAGGGCATGGAGAATTGTGATTATATGGGTCTTGGAGCATTGTGATGACAAGGGTCATGGAGCCTTGTGATGACAAGGCCGTGGAACATTGTGATGGCTGGGGTCATGGAGCATTGTTATGACAGGTGTAATGAAGCATTGTGATGAGAAGGGAATGGAGCATTGGTCTGAAATGTTTCATGGATTATTGTGATGAGAGTGAGCATGGAGCATTGTGATGACAAGGACCCGGAACACTCTGATACATGGGTCATGGAGGATTGTAATGACAAGGGCATGGAGCATTTTGATTAGAATGGCATCGAGCATTGTGATGACAAGCGTCATGGAGTTTTGTGATGATAAGGGCATGGAACAATGTGATGAGAGGGTCCATAGAGCATTGTGATGACAATGGCATGGAGCATTGAGATGCCAAGGGTCATGGAGCTATGTGATGACAAAATCATGGAGCATTTTGATGACAAGGGCATGGTGCATTGTGATGAGAAGGGAACGGAGCATTGTGATGACAGGGTCATGGAGCAATTTGATGAAAAGCGTCATAGAATATTTTGATGACAGTGGTTATGGAACATTGTGATGTCAGGGGTCATGGAGCTTTGTAATGACAAGGGCATGGAGCTTTGTGATGACAAGGGCATGGAGCAATGTCATGAGAGGGTTCATGGAGCATTGTGATGACAATGACATGGAGCACTGTGATGCCAAGGGTCATGGATATATGTGATGACAAGGGTCAAGGAGCATTTTGATGAAAAGTGCATGGTGCTTTGTGATGATAAGGGCAGGGAGCATTTTGATGACAGGGTCACGGAGCAATATGATGAAATGTGTAATGGAATATTTTGCTGACAGTTGTTATAGATCATTGAGATGTCAGGGGTCCTGGAGCTCTGGGATGAAAAGGGTCATGGAGCATTTTGCTGACAGGGGTTATGGAACATTGTGATGTCAGGGGTCAAGGATATTTGTGATGATAAGGGTATGTAGCATTGTGAAGACAGGGTTCATGGAACATTGTGATTACAGGTGTGAGGGAGTATTGTGATGACTAGTGATGGAACATTGTGATATCAGTGGTGAGAGAGCATTTTGATGAGAAGTGCATGGAGCATTGGGATTACGAGGTTTATGGAGCATTGCGATGACAAGGTTGTGGACCTTTGTGATGAAAACCGTGTGGCACATTGTGATGACAAGGGTCATGGAGCATTGTTTTGACAAAGGCATGGAGCATTGTCCTGACAAGGGTCACGGAGCTTTGTGATGAAAAGTTCATGGAGCACTGTGGTTACAAATTCACAGAGCCATGTGATGAAACGGGCATGGACCACTGTGATGAAAAATGTTATGAAGCATTCTGATTACTGGAGTAACGGAGCATTGTGATGATAAGGGTAATGGGGCATTGTGCTGAGAAAGGCATAGAGCATTGTGAAGACAAGTGTCAAAGAGCATTGTGATGAAAAGTTCAGGGAGCATTGTTGTTAAAAACGTAACAGAGACTGTTGATGACGATGGCATGGACCATTGTGATGACAAAGGTCATGAAACATTGTGGGGATTGGAGTCACGGTGCATTGAGATGACAGGGGTCATGGAGCATTGTAATAACAAGAGCATGGAGCATTGTGATGAAAAGGGTATGAAACATTGGGCTGAAAATGTTAATGGAATATTGTGATGACAGGGTTAATGGAGCATTGTGATGACAAGGGAATGGAGAATTGTGATGACAAGGTCCTGGAGCATTGTGATGAGAAGTCCATGGAGCCTTGTGATGACAAGTCTCATGGAGAATTCTGATGAAAAGGGGCATGGAGCATTGTGATTACAGGGGTCTTGGAACATTCTAATGAGAAGGGCATGGAGCATTGTGAGGAGAAGCTCATGGAGCATTCTGATGACATGTGTCATTGAGCTTAGTGATGACAAAGGCATGGAGCATTGTGATTACAGGGGTCTTGGAGCATTGGGATGAAAGGGGCATGGATCATTGTGATGAAAATGGCAAGGAGCCTTGTCATGTCAGGGTTCAAGGAGCATACAGACAACAAGTGTCAGGGAGCATTTTGATGACAAGTGTATTGAGCATTGTGATGACAAAGGTCATGGAGCATTGTGATGAAAAGACCGTGGATAATTGTGATGACGAGCGTCATGGGGCTTTGTGAGGACAAGTGTTATGGAATATTGTGATCACAAGGGTTTGGAGCATTGTTATGACAGAGGTCATGGAGCAATTTGATTTCATTGTGATGACAATAGCATGAAGCATTATGATGATGGGCATGGTGCATTGTGATAACAGGGTTCATGGATCATTGAGATGAAAAGGGGCATGGAGCATTGTGATTACAGGGATCTTGGAGCATTGTGATGAGAAGGGTCATGGAGCCTTGTGATGAAAAGGCCATGGAACATCGTGAGGGCCGGGGTCATGGAGCATTGTTATGACAGGTGTAATGGAGCATTGGGATGGCAAAGGCATGGAACATTGTGATGAGAAGGCCATGGATAATTGTGATGACAAGCGTAATGGGGCGTTGTGATGATAAGTGTTATGGAACATTTTGATCACAAGGGTTTGGAGCATTGTGATGACAGAGGTCATGGAGCATTTGATTTCATTGTGATGACAATAGCATGAAGCATTCTGATGATGGGCATGGTGCATTTCGATGACATGGTTCATGGAGCATTGAGATGAAAAGGGGCATGGAGCATTGTGATTACAAGAGTCTTGGAGCATTGTGATGACAAGGGCATGGAGCATCGTGAATGAGAAGGCCATGGAGCATTCTGATGACATGCGTCATGAAGTTTGTGATGAGAAGGGATTGGAGCATTGTGATTCCAAGCGTCTTGTAGCATTGTGATGACAAGGGTCATGGAGCCTCGTGATGACAAGGCTGTGGATCATTAGGATGGCGGGTGTCATGGAACATTGTTATGACAGGGGTTATGGAGCATTGTGATGAGAGGGGTTATGGAGCATTGTGATGACAGGGGTTAAGGTACATTGTGATGTCAGGGGTCATCGAACATTGTGATGATAAATGCATGTAGCATTGTGATGACAGGAGTCATGGAGCACTGTGATGACAAGGGCATGGAACACTGAGAGTAGAAGGCCAAGGAACATTCTAATGACATGCATCATTGAGCTTTGTGATAACAAGGGCATGGAGCATTGTGATTACAGTGGTCTTGGAGCATTGTGATGAAAAGGGCATGGATCATTGTGATGAAAAGGGCATGGGGCCTTGTCATGACAGGATTCAAGGAGCATACAGACAACAAGTGTCAGGGAGCATTTTGATGACAAGTGTATTGAGCATTGTGATGACAAAGGTCATGGAGCATTGTGAGGAGAAGACCATGGATAATTGTGATGATGAGCGTCATGGGGCATTGTGAGGACAAGTGTTATGGAATATTGTGATCACAAGGGTTTGGAGCATTGTTATGACAGAGTTCATGGAGCATTTTGATTTCCTTGTGATGACAACAGCATGAAGCATTATGATGATGGGCATGGGGCATTGTGATGACAGGGTTCATGGAGCATTGAGATGAAAAGGGGCATGGAGCATTGTGATTACAGGGGTCTTGGAGCATTGTGATGAGAAGGGTCATGGAGCCTTGTGATGACAAGGTCATGGAACATCGTGATGGCAGTGTTCATGTAGCATTTTTATGACAGGGATAATGGAGCTTTGTAATGGCAACTGCATGGAGCACTGTGATGAGTAGGCCATGGAGTATTCTGATGACATGCGTCATGGAGCTCTGTGATGACAAGGGCATGGAGCAATGTGATGAGAGCTTTCATGGAGCATTGTGATAACATTGACATGGATCATTGTGATGCCAAGCGTCATGGATCTTTGTGATGACAAAAGTCATGGAGCATTTTGATGGCAAGTGCGTTGGCAATGTGATGAGAAGGGCAGGGAGCATTGTGATGACAGCGTCATGGAGCAATTTGATGAAAAGCGTTATGGAATATTTTGATGACAAGGGTTATGGAACACTGTGGTATCAGCGGTCATGGAGCATTTTGATGAAAAGAGTCATGGAGCATTTTGATGACAGGGGTTAAGGAACATTGTGATGTCAGGGGTCGTCGAATATTGTGATGATAAGTGCATGTAGCATTGTGATAACAGGAGTCATGGAGCATTGTGATGACAGGGGTGAGGGAGTATTGTGTTGAATAGTGATGTAACATTGTGATATCAGTGGTGAGAGAGCATTTTGATGAGAAATGCATGGAGCATTGTGAAGACAATGGTTATGGAGCATTGTGATGACAAGATTGTGGAGCACTGTGCTGACAAGCTCATGGAGCATTGTGATGACAAGGGTCATGGAGCATTGTGCAGAGAAAGGCATAGAGCATTGGGATGACAAGGGTCAAAGAGCATTGTGATGAAAACTTCATGGAGCATTGTGGTTAAAATGGTCACAGAGACTGTTGATGACGAGGGCATGGACCATTGTGATAAAAATGGTCATGAAGCATTGTGATGACTGGAGTCACGGAGTATTGTGTTGACAGGGGTCATGGAGCACTGTGATAATAAGGGCATGGAGCATTGTGATGACAAGAACATGGAGCATTGGTCTAAAAAGTTTCATGGATTATTGCGATGACAGTTGGAATGGTGCATTGTGATGAAAAGGGCATGGAGCATTGTGATGACCAGGTCATGCAGTATTGTGAAGATAGGTGTCAGGGAGCACTGTGATGACATATGTAAAGGCCCATTGTGATGACAGTGGCATGGAGCATTGTGATGCCAAGTGTCATGGAGGATTCTGATAACAAAGATAATGGAGCATTGTGATGACAATGGCTTGGAGCATTGTGATGACAATGGTTAGGGAGCATTGTGCCGACAAGTGCATGGAGAATTGTGATGACATGGGTCATGGAGCATTCTGATGAAAAGCTTGTGGAGTATTTTGATGACAATGGCAAGGAGCATTTTGAAGAAAACGGCATGGGGCATTGTGATGGAAAAGGCAAGGAACACTGTTATACATGGGTTATGGTGGATTGTAATGACAAGGGCATAGAGCAATGTGATGAGAGTGTTCATGGAGCATTGTGATGACAATGACATGGGCATTGTGATGCCAAGTGTCATGGAGCTTTGTGATGACAAAGGTCATGGAGCATTTTGATGACAAGTGTGTGGTGCATTGTGATGAGAAGGGTAGGGAGCATTTTGATGACAGGATCATGAAGCAATTTGATAAAAAATGTAATGGAAAATTTTGATGACAGTGGTTATAAAACATTGTGATGTCAGGGTTAATGGAGCATAGGGATGAAAAGAGTCAAGGAACATTTTGATGACATGGGTTATGGAACATTGTGATGTCAGGGGTCATGGAACATTGTGATGATAAGGGGATGTAGCATTGTGATGGCAAGGGTCATGGTACATTGTGATTACACAGGTGAGGCAGTATTGTGATGACTAGAGATGGAACATTGTTATATATCTGGTGAGAGAGCTTTTGGATGAGAAGTGCATGGAGCATTGTGATTATAAGGTTTCTGGAGCATAGTGATGACAAGGGTGTGGACCGATGGGATGAAAAGCACGTGGCACATTGTGACGACAAGGGTCATGGAGCACTGTTCTGACAAAGGCTTAGAGCATTGTGATGACAAGGGTTATGGAGCATTGTGATGAAAAGTTCATTGTGCATTGTGGTTACAAAGGTCAGAGAGCCTTGTGATGACGCAGGCATGGACCGTTGTGATGACAAACGTTATGAAGCATTGTGATGACTGGAGGCACTGAGCATTGTGATGACAGGGGTCATGGAGCATTGTGATGACAGAGGTCATGGAGAATTTTGATTTCATTTTGCTGACAATAGCCTGAATCATTATGATGATGGGCATATTTCATTGTGATGACAGGGATCTTGGAGCATTGAGATGAAAAGGGGCATGTAGCACTGTGATTACAGGGGTCTTGGAGCATTGTTATGAGTAGGGCATGGAGCATTTTGATGAGAAGGTCATGGAACATTCTGATGCCATGTGTCATGGAGCTTTGTGAAGACAAGGGCATGGAGCATTGTGATTACAGGGGTCTTGGAGCATTGTGATGACAGGTGTCATGGAGCCTTGTGATGACAAGGCCGTGGAACATTGTGATGGCAGGGGTCATGGAGCATTGTTATGACAGGTGTAATGGAGCATTGTCATGAGAAGGGCATGGAGCATTGTGATGAAAAGTTCATGGAGAATTGTGGTTACAAAGGTCACAGAGCCTTGTGATGATGCGGGCATGGATCACTGTGATGACAAATGTTATGAAGCACTGTGATGCCTGGAGTCAAGGAGCATTGTGATGACAGGGTTCATGGAGCACTGTGATGACAAGCGCATGGAGCATTGTGATGTCAGGGGCATGGAGCATTGGTCTGAAAAGTTTCATAGATTATTGTGATGACAGTGGACATGGTGCATTGTGATGATAAGGGCATGGATCATTGTGATGAGAATGTCATGCAGTATTGTGAAGACAGGTGTCAGGGAGCATTGTGATGACATATGTCATGGTCCATTGCGATGACAATGGCAGGGAGCATTGTGATGACTGGAGTCATGGAGCATTGTGATGACAGGGGTCATGGAGCTTTGTGATAACAAGGGCATGGAGCATTGTGATGACAAGGGCATGGAGCATTGGTCTAATATGTTTCATGGATTATTGTGATGACAGTTGGAATGGCACATTGTGATGAAAAGGGCATGGAGCATTGTGATGCGAAGTGCCATGGAGGATTCTGATGATAAAGGTAATGGAGCATTTTGATGACAATGGCTTGGGGCATTGTGATGACAAGGGTCACGGAGCATTATGCTGACAACGGCATGGAGAATTGTGATGACAAGGGTCATGGAGCATTCTGATGACAAGCTTGTGGTGTATTTTGATGACAATGGCATGGAGCATTTTGATGAAAACGGCATGGGGCATTGTGATGAAAAAGGCAAGGAGCCTTTTCGAGACAGGTTACAAGCAGCATTCTGACGACAAGTGTCAGGGAGCATTGTGATGACAAGTGTTTTGAGAAATTTGATGACAAAGGTCATGGACATTGTGATGAAAAGGGCAAGGAGTATTTTGATGACAGGCATCATGGAGCATTGTGATTACAAGTGTTATGGAATTTTGTGAACACAAGGGTTTGGAGCACTGTGATGACAGTGGTCATGGATCATTTTGATTTCAAGGAGCATCGAGCATTGTGATGTCAAGGGTAAGAAGCAATGTGATCCCAAGGTACATGGAGGATTGTGATGACAATGGTAATGGAGTATTGTGATGACAAGCGCATAGAGCATTGTAATGACAATGTCATGTAGCATTTTGCTGACAAAGGCAAGGAGCATTGTGATGACAGGGATCATGGAGCACTGTGATGACAAGCGTAAGGATGCATTGTGAATACAGGGGTCATGGAGGATTGGGATGACAAGGGCATGGATCATTGTGATGACAGGTGTCATGGAGCATTGGGCTGAAAATGTTCATGGAGTATTGTGATGACAGGCGTCATGGAGCATTGTGATGACAAGCGCATGGAGCATTGTGATGTCAGGGGCATGGAGCATTGGTCTCACAAGTTTCATATATTATTGTGATGACAGTGGACCTGGTGCATTGTGATAACCAGGGCATGTATCATTGTGATGAGAAGGTCATGGAGTATTGTGAATACAAGGGTAAGGGAGCATTGTGATGACATATGTCATGGTCCACTGCGATGACAATGGCAGGGAGCATTGTGATGCCAAATGAAATGGAGACTTGTGATGACAAAAATAATGGAGCATTGTGATGACTGGGGCTTGGAGCATTATGATGACAAGGGCCATTGAGAATTTTCATGACAATGTCATGAAGCATTGTGATGACAAGTTCCTGGAGCATTGTGATGAGAAAACCATGGAGCCTTTTGATGACAAATCTCATGGAGCATACTGATGAAAAGGGACATGGACCATTGTGATTACAGGGGTCTTGGAACATTGTGATGACATGGGCATGGAGCATTGTGAGGAGAAGGCCAAGGAGCATTCTAATGACATGTGTCATTGAGCTTTGTGTTGACAAGGGCATGGTGCACTGTGATTAAAGGGGTCTTGGAGCATTGTGATGAAAAGGGCATGGATCATTGTGATGAAAAGGGCATGGATCATTGTGATGAAAAAGGCATGGAGCCTTGTCATGACAGGTTTCACGGAGCATACAGACAACAAGTGTCAGGGAGCATTTTGATGACAAGTGTATTGAGCATTGTGATGACAAAGGTCATGGAGCATTGTGATGAGAAAACCATGGATAATTGTGATGACGAGAGTCATGGGACATTGTGATGACAAGTGTTATGGAATATTGTGAACACAAGGGTTTGGAGCATTGTTATGACAGAGGTCATGGAGCATTTCGATTTCATTGTGATGACAACAGCATGAAGCATTATGATGATGGGCATGGGGCATTGTGATGACAGGGTTCCTGGATCATTGAGATGAAAAGGGGCATGGAGCATTGTGATTACAGGGGTCTTGGAGCATTGTGATGAGAAGGGTCATGGAGCCTTGTGATGACAAGGTCATGGAACATCGTGATGGCAGTGTTCATGTAGCATTTTTATGACAGGGATAATGGAGCATTGTAATGGCAACTGCATGGAGCACTGTGATGAGTAGGCCATCTAGTATTCTGATGACATGCGTCATGGAGCTCTGTGATGACAAGGGCATGGAGCAATGTGATGAGAGCTTTCATGGAGCATTGTGATAACATTGACATGGATCATTGTGATGCCAAGCGTCATGGATCTTTGTGATGACAAAGGTCATGGAGCGTTTTGATGGCAAGTGCGTTGGCAATGTGATGAGAAGGGCAGGGAGCATTGTGATGACAGCGTCATGGAGCAATTTGATGAAAAGCGTTATGGAATATTTTGATGACAAGGGTTATGGAACACTGTGGTATCAGCGGTCATGGAGCATTTTGATGAAAAGAGT